>NW_024412403.1:61768439-62034335 GCF_014898765.1 Herpailurus yagouaroundi
AAGGAAGGAAGGAAGGAAGGAAGGAAGGAAGGAAGGAAGGAAGGAAGAAGGAAGGAAGAAAGGAAGAAAGAGAGAAAGAAACTAAAACCCCTAAATCTTTACACACGTACTGGGTAAAACCCCATTTGAATTTGAACTCAGGTACTCATCTCTCTGCACTGCCACCTTGGTCACTGAATTGCTGGAGAAAATCACCCAAGACAGATGGATATCAACATTAACCCTCCAGACTCACCTAGGCCTTCCATATTGCCAAGGAGAATGCTCCTAGGTTGCTCTGGTCAACTTAGTGTCCCATTTGTCCCAAGAACTATTTTAAACTTTCACTTTCCTCAAATCTCCACCTCACTTATTCTTAGCAGGACCCTGACACCCAGGAGCTATCATTTGAGAAACCACTCAGCCTCTCAGTATGTGGCACACATCTGCCCCCATCCTTTCCTTTTTCTTTCTTGTAGCGGTAGAAGAGATGTGCGTCCTCCCATCCCTCATTTATGCTCAGGATTCCATGTCTCTAGGCTTACCAGGAATCTTACATTACTAATCATCCCAACCTCTTCTCCCTTCCATAAACTGAATCTCTCCTCTCTATTGTATGCTTCCCATATGCATACAAAACTACCAATATTTCCATTTTTCTCTAATCTTCTGACTTCACTCTCTCCTTCCCAAAGCACGACTCTAGCTCATTTTCTTTTATAGTAAAGCTTCTAAGAGTTATCCACATTTGCTCTCTATTTCTTTACCTCTCACTCTTTCCCCCCTACCATTACAAACAGGTTATTGCTTCTACCACTTCAACAAAACAGCTTTTGCCACAGTCAACAGCAACCTCCACATTAACATACTAAATGCAATTTTCAGTCTCTGACTGACTTCTCAGCAGCATGTCTTACTACAGACCACCCTGTTCAAAATGCTGTCTTCTCTTGACGTGTGTGCCAATGTTTTCTGGTTTTCCTACTATCTCCTTAGCTGTTCCTTCTGAGGGTGTTTCACAGCCTCATTTTTTTTTTCTACCCGCTGATTAAATATTAAGAGTTCTTCAAGTCTTGGTTTGGGCTTTCTTCTCTATGGAACCCTGTTTCCTAGGCAGTATCATCCCTGCCGACAGCCTCATTTGCCTTCACTGTACTTCTAATATCCAATTGTGTATATTAACCTGCCTATTCAATATGCTCAGTTATCTTTACCAGAAATGCCTCACACTAGGTATCTCAAAAACAGACCTTGTAATCTTCCCTCAATTCTATTCTCCTTTGGTATTTCACATAACTGTGAGTGGCACCAACCTCCATACAGTTTTATGAGCATAAACCAGTAGTCACGGTTGCTCTTTCTCTCTCCTCCATCTCCCACATCCAGTCCATGAGAACATCCTGTATATCTTGCTTCTATATTATCTCTTGGTTCCATTTATTTTTCTTCCATTCCCAGTAATTGCCCTAGTCTATCTCTTGTCTGTTATACTATAATAGCCTCCTTATTTTTGCTCCTGTGAAACCATTCACAACGATGGACTAGTTTGAGCTTTTTTGTTTTTAAATGTTAATTTTACGATTATTGCAGATTAATATGCAGTTGTAAGAGATAATAAAGAGAGATCTGGTATACCCTTTACCCAGTCTCACCCAATAGCGATATCTTACATAACTATAGTAGAATATCACAATCAGGAGATTGACCTTGGTTTTATAATGGTACAATCTACCCATCTTATTCAGATTTCACCAGTTTTATATGCACTTCGAGTGTGTTTAGTTCAGTGCAACTGTATCTCTTATGTAGTTTTGCATGATCACCACTATAGTGGAGATACAGAATAGTGCCATCGTGAGGCTATCTTGTGCTACCTTTTGACAGCCATTGGCAGCTCCATCTCTTCCCCACTCCTTAACCTTTGCCAACCACTAATCTGTTCTCCATCTTTATAGTTTTGTTATTTTAAGGATGCCATATAAATAGAATCATAAAGTATATAATCTTAAAGTATAGAATCATAAAGTATAGAATCATAAAGTATATAATAAAAAAAAGATTGGCTTTTTTTCACTCAGCATACCTTTGTGATTAATCCAAGTTGTTGTATGTATCAAGGGTTACCCTTTAATACTAAGTAGTATTCCATGGTATGGATATACCACAGTTTGTTGAAACACTTGCTCATTGAAGGTAATTTGGGTTGTTTCCAGTCTGGGGATATTATGAATAAAGCTGTTACAAACATTGGTGTACAGGTTGTTGTGTGGATGTTTCCATCTGTCTGCAATAAATGTGCAAGAGTAGCACAATCATTTTAGAATACAAAATCGGGGCTCCTGGGTGGCAATTAAGCATCTGACTCTTGATCTCAGCTCAGGTCATGATCTCACAGTTTGTGAAACAGCCCCACGTTGGGCTCGGCACTGACAGCATGGAGCCTGCTTGGGTCTCTCTCTCTCTCTCTCTCTCTCTCTCTCTCTCTCTCTCTCCCCCTCCCCTGCTTTCTCTATCAAAATAAATAAATAAACTTAAAAAATAGAATATAAATTGATCATGGCACATTCCTTCTTAAGTTTTCTTTTTCTTAGGGAGGTCTTTAATACAGCCTACGAAGATGCTGACATCCTTATATGTCTTTTCAACCTCAGCCTGAGCTGCTCTTCTCTTCATTCTCTTGATACAGCTCTATTTGATGCCTTCACCTATGCTGTGCCCTCTCCTTGGAAACCTCTACCACCACCTAATCTCACTTCTTGTTTTTCATCTTCAGATGGTAGCTCAAATGTCACTTACCAGGGAAGGTCCTTGTGAACTCCTAGACTCACTTAGATTCCCCTCTTCTATTTGCTCTTAGAGCCCCTGGAATTTATATTTCATAGGGGCAAGCACAGTTTGTAATTACAAGTTCTTTTGTGTGACCATTTGATTAGCATGCCTTCCATCCCCTAGACTGTAAGTCGAGTAGGGCAGCGACCATTATCTGT
Source organism: Herpailurus yagouaroundi (assembly GCF_014898765.1). Lineage (NCBI taxonomy): Eukaryota > Metazoa > Chordata > Mammalia > Carnivora > Felidae > Herpailurus > Herpailurus yagouaroundi. The sequence continues at coordinate 61,771,406 of NW_024412403.1, forward strand.
TTTGCTTTCCATTATCTTCAGCTTTTAGTAGACATTCACTTTGTGTTTGATCAAATTTGGCCAAGGACTTTAAGACAGATAGTCTTGTATTCAAATTCTATCTTTATCACTCACTAGGCATTCTTGAAAAAAATTACTCAAACATGCTAAATCTCTGTTTCATCTTCAAAATTAGGATCACAATAGCATCTACCTAATGACTAGCTATAAAGGTTAAATCAGGTAGCTGTTAAGAGTATTTTGTCCAGTGCCTAAAATAAGTCAAGCATTCAACACATGCTAATTCTTACTGTGATTATTAGTTTAACTAAAGACAAGATTTTTCTATATTTTTTCCCAATGAGGTTTTAGTCCATTATCTTAATTTCTTGCCTGTGTCCTGGGGTTCTGATTCAGGTAACTTTGAGACTCTAAAAAGAAACCCTCAGTTTAGATCTCCAATAATCCTATGGCTACAGGCTCCAACCCAAGGTATGTCTCCTTAGATGGTACCTTTTTGGCTATGGTTCACATTTTCATCTCACTCAGTACTTCCTTCTCTTGCTTTCCAGACCGTGCATCAGGGGGCTGGCTGGAATGCCTCTTCCCAACTCCTAGTGTTCAGAAGGAAGTTTTCTGAACATAACTTGTCTCTGCCTCATTCCTTACAGTTCCCCATGGAGGTGAATCATCTTGTGGATAAGATCGCTCTTGCTCCATGTCTCTTAATTAGGGGAACTGATATTGAGGTTTGTAACAGCAGGAGTTTAGCCTCTTTCTCTTTCTTTTCCTACAATGGGAGTTAGTAACCTGGAAGAGCATTGATCTTATGCTGATTCAATTCTCCTTTGGGAGGGCTTTTTCAAAGTATAGATAGAAGGGAAGGGAGTCAATGAGCCCATTTTACCTCTCATCCATCCTACATCTTTCAACCAAGCCTTACCAAAAATTTTTGGTCCCTAGGTTATAAGTTCTTTTGTCTTATTTTTCAATGGGTTTAGAACTTGAGTGGGAAAGAGCTGTGCCATTTATTGGACCCATTCAAAGATTCCAAAACTTAGGTTTATTCTTTTGTTTGGAATATCATTTTTTTTGCTCTTCATCATTTTTTTTTATTCTAGCCATTTTTCAAGACCCAGCTAAATCATATTTTACATGAAACTTTCCAACTCTCAAGGCTCTCTTTCATGAATGAAATCCTATAGTACTTACTGGACTGTATCATTTGTTTTGGAACTGTCACTTATTATCTTATATGCATATGGAATACTCAACAGTATAACTTCTTTTGCTAATCCAATTTTGAGTTCCTTAAGAGCAAGCAAGGGCAATGTCTTAGATTTATGTTTTAACCCCATACTAAACACAATTCTTTGTATTTAGTAAGTGCTTAATAATATCTTACAGGATGATTGTGCTTGAAGCTGGCCCACTGACCAAGCTGTGGTTTGAAGGATCAAGTTACTATTAATATGGGTTAGTGGCTGGATAGTTTCTGAAGGGGTGGTCGCAGTGGCTAAAGGGGGGAAAAAGGTTAATATGAGTATGTCCCTGAGATGTGTATCAGCACAAGTCTGGATACATATAGGTAGTGAAACTTAATCTTGTTATGTGCTGAGTTTTCATCTTGATAATATATTCCCCTATTTTCCTTTATGAAAAACATAGTATACTCATGGTCTGATAGGTAGAAGGCTAAGAGAAATGCAAGCAGAGGGAAGCAATGCTCCTAGGTGTGGTAGGCTGGTCTGTAGTGTGTTTTGATTCTCTGAATTAGTTAAAAGATTGAAAAAAAAAAAAAAAACGCCACTACTACCTCAGGAAAAAAAAAATTAGAAGGAAGGGTCCTGAAAATGGTATCTGAGCAATGAAAGACAGTGAATATTTTAAAGATCACTGAATTTAATTTATTCAACCTAAATGCATAAAAGTACAGGTGGGAACATTATTTATGCAGGTATATGCAAATCACTTTATAAAATAGGCAAAGCCCTTCTGCTTTTTATAAGTTGCCAAGGTGGTTCCTGATATTTTAAAAGCTATGCACCTTTAATGTAATTTCCTAAGAGTTGGAATCCCTCTGTCGGAATCACAGTCATTGTCAGAGTGAGTATGTATATTTTTCTTTCCTCTGGGACTTCTACAAGGCTCTCATAACCATCACAAAAAGGGTGGTTTCCACAGAGATATGACTGGAAAAATCACTTGGAAGTCACTGAGGAGCAAGTCACAATGTTCAAAGCAGAGAACAGGGCCTTTGAAAACATGAACCCATCTGACCTCTTGAATTTAGTACAGTGAATTCCTGAGCTCTGAAACATGGGGCCCGGCTGTGCATGCCATATTGGTGCTATAAGACTGGCAGTAGGTTGGCTGTGGCATGGTCTATTTCAAACTCCTTCACAGTGCCCAGTGTTGCATGTTCCCAGATGACATTTGGTTGGCAGAAGCTGGGCTTCCAAAGCTGGCAGTCTGGAATGCAGCCCACTATGTTTTGACAAACACATAATTGACCATCTGATCACCAGCCTACAGTCTACACTCAGGTCACTGGGGGGACCTGGGCTTTCAATAGGTCCCTACTCCTCATCTTGCTCATCTTCTCAAACCTTTCTCCAGAAAGCAATATAGAGAAGACTTAAACACACCCACACATACCCTCCCATTTGCAAAGAGAACATGGTCCATGAAACATAAGCTGTTGAAAATTTCCTTTAAATTGTCCTGGCAGCCCAAAGTGAACAAGAGAAAAGCACATTTATGGTGAACTCTAATTCAGAAAGAAGGAAGAGACGTACTGAACTGTTTCAACACCAGCAGTATATACGTTGCCATTCAGTTCAATGGCTTGGAACTTCTTAGAAAAGGACAGTATAGACAAATGATAGGAAGTTGGGTATTGCTTGGCTGTAGGGGGACATTACTGAGAAGTTGTTTCATTTTCAGGTGAAAGAAGGGAAAAGCGGGACACTGGAAATGGCTTCTTCCTTATCTGCCTGGCACTCCTCCAAATTTACTATGGAAAAGGAGTCACACATCTCTGGAGACCAGCAGGCAGCATCTCAGAGTGAGGTCAGATTCAAATTCAGGTCTCTTTTGGAGCTCCTGTGAAGAGTGTTTTGGCCTGAAATTTGGCCCCACATAACACATCAACCTTTCTCCTAGAAGGCAGGGACTGTGCACTGGGCCAAGATATGCTGGCATCATGCAGATGTCAGTGTCTATGTCAACACTACCAGATAGCGTCTCTTCTTCGCTCCCACCCCCACTGTACAGTCCGGGCCCTTTGTTTTCACTTGTGACCCGGTCTCCCTTTTCCCAATCAGCCATCTGTACATAGCCAGAGCACTCTTTGGTTAAAATTCTTCAAAGCCTCCTCAAGCCTGCAGCATCACATCTAAACTCCCCTGCATGGCTGACAAGACCCTCCGCAATCTGCCTCCTATCCACTTTCCAGCCTCATCTCCCAGGCTCCCCTTTCAACCACCATGTTCCGGTCATACTAAGCTACTGTCCTCTGGAGCAGGCTGCTGCTCGACACTCTTGACTTTGTAAATGCTCTTGCTTTTTTTGTGATTATGATGCCCTTTTCTTTTTCTTCCCCTACACTGACTTGGCAAACTGCAATTCATTCTGTAGACTTTTAGATCCAGCTTGCAAGTGGGCACTCCTTTCTCTTTGCTCGTTATTACACCTTTGTAACATCTCCTTCCTCCTCTTGTTACATCTTGTTTATGCCTCCATTCCAGTGTCCATCACATGCTATAGCCTTTATTTACTATTTATCACCCCTACCAGACCGTGAGATTCTTAGCAATAGGGAGCATTTCTTATTTATCTTGGAGTTCCAGGAATGACGCACAATAACTAGCTTTCCATAAATGTTTGTTGACTGAAAACTGAATAAAAAGCTGTGCATGATAATTAATCAAAATGAAGCCACGCAGTAGCGTTAGCCTCTATAAGCTAAGCATGGAGCCTATTAGCAATCTAAGGAAGGCAGAAGATCGCAGCAGTAAGGCACTTTCTGGCGGTTCTCACAGGGTGAAAGGAAGAATGAGGGATAGAGAGTGTGATGGAGGAATGTCTTGTTAGCAGAGAATGCCACTGAGGCAGTGAATTTGCAGCCTTTTCAACACGGAGTTTTCAATACCGGAAGGTTTTGTTCTGAGAATGAATCTGAGTCTGAATCGTGGAGAGGTCTAATTTATAATAACCTGGTTTCTCAAATAGGCTCGGTCTATGCTACCTGCTTGCAGGCAGCGTGGCAGGTTACGGCAGGCTCCTCTTTGTTTCTGCTAAAGAGTAACGGAATAGAAAACTCTTGGGGGGAACATCTGGAAGCTGTTCAGTTCCCATTGAAATCTGTGTCAAATCCGGATTGGGACTTTGGACTAAATGCAGTGCCAGGAGAGAAGGCAGCATTCTGCACCTGTCTGGAGAAGGCCATTGAAGAGGCACTAGGAGCTAGAAGCGCTGGGGAGATAATGTTCTGATCTGTTCCCAGGAACTTTTCTTTTCCCTTTGATAGGTATCTGGGGCACCACCCCTGGAGCCATCAGCTGTGTCTGTGGGGCACTTGAGGACAGCAGGGCTATCACAGGCCCTGTCACCCTTGAAAGAAAAGCAGCCTTGGGATCTGGAACAACCCAAGCAGGCATGAAGCCTGGCCCAGGGGTGGGACAAGGTTAGGGGGTACAGGAGTGGGCTATCAGCCCCATTACAGGTCATTCTCCCAGCTTTATCTCTGGTTAAAAATTAGGATCTCTCTAGAAGCTGCCTGATTAATGGTGGAGGTATCATAGAATCAGTTTCACATTTTCCTATGAGCCAGAAACAGCCTTTCAATTACGTTTTTATCTCAAAGGTCTCCCCCTCGATTTCTAATCTGTGACACAGGTCTCCAGTCCCCTGTACTGCTTGTGTCTGAGGCTTGCCCTACGGTGCTGACGTCATAATAGCTGAGCCGTGCGGGCAGGAGTGCACTGTGCTGACTCATCCCCAGTGATGTGAGGATTAATGCCTTGTCTAACACGGAGCTATTCTGTGAACTGTTTTTACACAAAAGAACTGTAACAAAAATGATTTGCCAGTCAGAGGACTAGAAATATGCAGTGCTAGGTAACTGAAGGAGGGACACGGAAACACAAAGTGGTAACCAGAAGCATGTACATTCACACCCTCCAAAGCATTGACAGACCCGCTCTATCAACATGGAGAATAAAGAATAACAAGACCTGCCAGGGACAGGGAGGATCCGGCCCTGCTGTATAAATGCATTACACACAGCACCCGTCGTCCTTGGGGAGTTTCACCAATCTCCTTTCTCTGTCAAACGGCTGTCACTTTGGACTTCAGTCTTAGTGTCTGTCCTTGGGGGGGGATTCTGCTCCCTTAAGTGTATCTGCAACATGCCTCTAGGAATGTTAGTGGAAGCCACACACGTGCAAGAGAGCCATGGGACCCCTTTTCTGTGCAAATGAGGACCACACAAGAAACACCTCGGAGAAGTCAGTGAAGCAGGACAGAATGTTGTGAATCAGGGACAGTGTTCACCAGAGAGGGAGAAGCAGCTGGGAAGATCTGATGCTTATTTATCATAGAAGGTGACTGCCACCACCTGTAGCATGTCTTGGGCAGTGTCTCATGCAGTGAGTGACTATGATTATTTGGGTTCACTGCCACAGAATCTCTTTCAAGCAGCCCAAGGTAAAAACTTATCCAACACATTCGATGCAGCCTGATTTGGGCTTTAAATAATAAATGTTCTCTCTTTTCATCTGAAATCAAGTTTTCTCTCTCGTTTTTTCTCCTTTTTCAAATGACTCACCATCTTTTTTGAAAAAGGATGGTACCTTCTATAAACCTCTCGGCAGATGTAATCCTGGCTTTCTTTTTCTTTTTTTCCCCCCTGGACATGTGATTACACACACAACTTTAGCCTAAATGGGTCAAGCCTTATAGTTCACTCTTGCACTTCTTAGTAAAAGGGTATGGAAATTTTGTCCATAAATGAAAGATGTGATGTAGAAGTTGAAATTAAAAACTACGGGATGTAGACATGGGTATATAGCTGATGAATAAATAATTGCCCATTGATTGACAGTGGAGCAAAAGCCCAACTATTGCTGATATCTGACTGAAGAATGCAGGCTATGGTTTAGAGGAGCAGTGACTTCTGCAAACAGCAGCTGCTGCTGAGAAAAATGCAGTCTTTATGTAGTCCAACGCCCGGGCCCTGGGCTTTCCAGCTCACTCATGGATGGCAACTACGACCAGCACCAACAGCATCAATTCCAAACCCAAAGTAAGCTAATATATAGTGAAGAAGTGCTGGAAACCACAACAAAGTCAAGCAGAAACCATGCCAATAAAGATCTGAATTTCCCAAATATGACACTTTATGGAAAAGTAAAGAAACCACTTTTACTTACAGAAAGAGAAGGGGCAGTCCACAGACTGATGGTCAAGGAACTGAAAAACAAAAACAAGGAATTAAAAATAAACCCAGTGAGGGGAAGGAGAACGAATCTAAGTTGTAGACAGAACTGGTTGCTCCCAAGGGTTAACAGTAGGAACCTGTTTTATTACCTGGAGCCCAAGGAAAAAGAGATCCAGCCCCATACAATTTTCCAAAGGCCATGACCTCCTGCTATATGACCAACACAGCACTCCAGCACATGGCATGCCAACCTCCTTCTTTGCTAACTTCATTCTGATCTGAATGGTGTGAGTACTTTCTAGAGCTGTGCTCCTCAGAACAGTAGCCACTAACTATACTTATCTATTTGAATTAGTTAAAATTTAGTAAAAAACTAAATGGTTAATTCCTGGTCACACTAGCCACATTTCAAGTGCTCAATAGCCACCTGTGGCTGGTGGCTGCCTTCTAGGGAGAACATTTCTATCACTCCATAAATATCTATTGGGCAGCACTGATGAGAATAGGTAACGGCCATCCCACATAGCACAGGGCAAATCTTAGATAATTTTGACAAAGATGAATGAAACTGATTAATGTTGGCTCTTTTAAGGGTAAATACAGTATGTTTAATGCGCAGAAGACCCTCTGGACAAATTCAACATGTACGTGTATCATTGGCCCTCAACTGAGGACTTGGTGTAATGTTGCCTCTTGTCGGCTTGGTGCCCACTGAGGACCATATACTGCCTCATCTGCCCCTTCTCTCCAGCCTAGGAATGTCCCCGCTGACAAAATGATTTTAAATGAAAGCATCTGTCTCCCAAAACACATCTCTAAGGATGAAAACCTCAGGTTTGCAGGGAGTTGATCTTAACAGTTCCTCCATCTGTATTTCAAATCAGATAATTCTCCTTTGTCATCTTCAACTCACAAGCCAAATGAGCTATGATGGGACTGGCCTGCTCACACTACTGTTTTGACAGCTTCTCTTATGGAAAAATAAAACTGAAGTAACAGAAGATCCATGAGAAATTAATAAACCAAACAGGGATACTGAAAAAACAAAGCAGGTCTCCCCACCCACACCCCACTCAAATATATCAAGGATTTAATATATGCTGATTTAACTCTTTCCTCTCTGACACCATGATTTTAACCACTTATATATAAGGCCTCTAAAAATATGCAAAACAAATTGTACTAAAAGAGATCAAGTACAGAGATATGATTATATAGTTTGGCGTAGAATAAGGCTAAAAGCAAAAACAAAAAAACAAAAAACAAAAAAAAAAAACCAAACCCAAAACAGAACAACAACAACAACAACAAACACCCCTGTCAATTAAAGAGATTTCACTTCTCAACAAGTTTTCTAGACAGGTGCACTATCATAGAGATTCCTCGAAAGAAAAAGTTTCCTCTTTATGGCTGAGGTGAAACCCTGTACATGCACATGTAAGTGTGAAGGATGGTGTTCGCCTTCTTGAATAAGAAGAGTTAAGATGAAAATCTGCAGCCTAGATCATAATGTATGCTAACATGAGAGAGGCTGGGAGTCTCCATTGCTTTCAAATTATTTCACAAAATTGATGAGTTTAGTGAAAACTTTAAGCAAGACAATTAGATTATGTATGATTCATTGGAAGTACATACAAACTTGAAATATATATAAAGATTGACTAGTCTTCAAAGACTTTAAAGTTCTAAGTTTTGCTAAGTTCTAGTCCCTTCTATAAGCCCAAATCCTAGACCATAGCACTAGTCTATTTTTTTTTTTAATTTTTTTTTTCAACATTTATTTATTTTTGGGACAGAGAGAGATAGAGCATGAACTGGGGAGGGGCAGAGAGAGAGGGAGACACAGAATCGGAAACAGGCTCCAGGCTCCGAGCCATCAGCCCAGAGCCTGACGCGGGGCTCGAACTCACGGACCGCGAGATCGTGACCTGGCTGAAGTTGGACGCTTAACCAACTGCGCCACCCAGGCGCCCCAGCACTAGTCTATTTTTTAAATCTTCCTTCCTTCCTTCCTTCCTTCCTTCCTTCCTTCCTTCCTTCCCCTCTTCTTTCCTTCCTCCCTCCCCCCCTTCTTCCCTTCCTCCCATCCTTCCTTCTTTCCTTCCTCCTTCCCCCCTTCCTTCCTTTCATGCTTCCCTCCCAACTTTTTTGAGCTTGTTTTTTTCCTCAGCCTTTGAGAAAAAGGAGAAAGATGATTAGTGGTTATCTATGAAATATACTCACTTATCATTTCTCTGTTGCACATTTAAACCCAATAACTCTCAATAATACATTGTGCTTTTTAAAAACTATACTTAGCATTTATGTTCTTATATCTAAGCACATAGGTTTCCTTTTCAAATTCCAAGGAGCATTTATTCATAAAGTTAATCAGTCAAAATTAAATTTTTGATGTGATCAAAAGAGATCAATATAAATTGTACCCAGATTGACTAATACATCCAAGGTCTGGAATGAAGAAGAAATATCTTTCCTGGATGTTAAGTGACACACAGGCTGTCAATGACAGGAATCCAAGATGGAAAGAAAAATCACAGTGTGTATGTCACAGTCTAAGACAAATTAAAGCCAAGTTAAATTGGAGATTTTATTGGATATAATTGTTGTCTTTATATATTAATGAAAAACAATAATACCTATCCAAAATTTAATATTAAGGCAAAAAATTTAATCTCAGAGCTCTTATATAATTTATAAATGTTCATAAACGTCAAAAGGCCCCTACTTCTTGATTGAATTACAATCTGCAATTTTGAGAATATGTATTAATCTACATAGGTTTATTTCTGTTCAGTTCAAATTGTTATTTTATTGATAATGTGCCCTTTCTGCCTAAGTGATATTTACCTTATACGTCTGTAAGTTGTTTTCATCTGAAATGTAAAGAATTATCTATAATAGTTTCACATATGATGAAAAATATTTGCGTTACGCATGCTAGGCTCAAAGCATAACTATCTAGCAAAGAATATATAACTGTAAAGCCCAAATGAATCAGGACCTTAATACCTGGTGGGGGGGGGGGCAAGAGTAGACAGGTGGAAAAGGGGTGGTTTGTGGTGAACTCTGATCGTGTTTTGTGATATTCTAGTAGAAATTATTGTATAGTGTCAATCTCCAAGGAACTAAATGTACTATTAATTAAATGGATTGTTAATAAAGATTAATCAATTCTGATTTCAGCTTACATTATGTAACATTCAAGGGCAATGGTTTCCGATATTTCCAGGTGATATGGATCCCAATGAGAATCCCCTCCCAAAGAAACTCTTTAGAAACACCAAGTTTCAAAAATCTTCCAGACCCCATGAAGGTTGCTCATGAATTCCAGGTTCGTCACCCTTGGCTTAGGGGGAGAGGGGAGAAAATGCTCATGCAATCCCACTGCTTATCACCTCTAGGAAGCTTGACAAGTCGCTCCAAGCTGAAGCCAGAAAGAAGCAAACAAAATGTATAGAAAATAGAGCTCTTCACGGGTATGTGTGGCTAGAGACACACAGACTCCTCTAAAGGCCTCCCAGACTCTGACTTCCCTAGTTCTTTATGATTTCCATAGAGGCTTAGGAACAGTGAGATAGAGGAGTAGTGAGCAGAGACATAAGGGTTACTATTTACTCAGCACCTTCTGTGGTTTCAGGCATCCTGCTAAGTAAATGCTTCTCAGATTTGAATGTGGGCATATCCAGGGACGTGGAGCAGCGTAACGGGAGCGCACCAAGCCACAGAATAAGTAATAAAGACATAACCGTCTTTTGGGAGGGTCAGTTGTCCTTGTGGCTAAGCCATTTAAACCCTTATTTGTACACATATTCATTTTCTTGGATGTTATAGGAGGAATAAAACAGATACTGTTTTGGTCCTCATGGAACTTCTAGTTTAGTGAAACAAACAAGAACATAATGAGTAGAATGCTAAATTTGTATGTATTTGTAGGATGCACCCTGAGCCATCACTGAAAAGTCTCATTTGTGGCAGATTGCTTCAGGCAATGGCCCAGCACCCTGAGTACTGGATCACTCACTTGAAAGGGAGGATCACCTCTGTGGAAGAGTTTGAAAAGCAGCATTAGCAGTGTATCATTTAATCCTGACTAGAAGAGGAAATACCATTAACTCCCAATTTACTATAGAAAAAGGGAGATTTGAGAAATTAGGAAACTTACCCCAAATCCCACAGCTGCTGGGATCTGAATAAGTCTGCCCCATTCCAAAGTCTACATATTTTTAACCACTAAATTACACTACATGTAGGTATTTCCCATTTTATGTTTCCCCTTGAAATCTGGGCTCATTCAGGATTTTGTAGGCTAGTTTAAGCTTCTCCTTTGGAAGGAGACAGGTTTGGCTTGATTTGTATTCTAAATATTTCACAGTGGTAAGGGAAAGCTATTATTATACCCATTTTATGGTGCGGAAGCTGAGCCACTTGCCAGCTGAGGTATCTGGCTGGGTTAAAAACGGAATCGGGCTGTCAGTCTTTCATTCCTCTTGACTGACTGAAGCCTAGGCAGCGGTCCTGTCCGAGGGCTTTTTTGTACATGGGATTCACACCGGCTGAGAAAGCGTGAGAGAAACTTTGCAAAGGGAAAATAATAGTGCAATACAAAAATGGAAAATAAGTAATCATAACTCACTCATAAAAATTGGTTACTTTTAGTGCTGTGAATAGAAAAGAGAGAGCTTATTCATCACAAATGAATCAGAAAATTAGAATGTGTCACAGCATTGATGACAGAGCTGAGGAACTCAGACAAACTGAAGTTCAACACTTATCCTTCTATCTGAAGAGGGTAAATGGTATGACAACAGGGCAGAGATGACCTCTTACACACACCTTTAATCTTTCCAGTCTTTTCTCTTCAACCTTCTCTCTAGAAGTTGGGTCGGTTTATGTATCTTTGTTTTCTATGGGTAGAGATAACATTTTAACATCCTTTTCATGTTCTAGAAGTATTGTGTTAATTAATTCTTATGTGGGAGTCATTCCAAATAGTAGGATGAAGATTTTTACCTTATTGATTTTCCTAGTACCTCTCTGGCTTCTGTGTTTTCAAAGGCTGAGGCACTATTGGATTTTTAGATTCATATGTCTCTCAGAATAAGTGCCAGCTTCATAGGTTCCTGTCAATTGATATTCCATCTTCTCTATGGATACATGATTTCCTTTATCTGACAGATTCAAGAAATTTTATGCTAGATTTAATGACATTTCATGCACCCTGAATTTGGAGGTTTTTAATTCTCTATTTTCTATCTGGCAAAAGGTTTACAAAGTTAAAGTCAGAGGGAAGGGTTATTCAGAGTGCACACAGAGCCTGTGCAATCTCCCGCTAGGTACTTCGGAGCTTCCCAAAGAAAAATCTCTTGAAGTATTTTCATTCCTTTTGGTCAGTCCTAAGAAGACTATAAATGCCACAAATGGTCATTAATATCTTAGGGTCTGCTTTTCAAGACCATCCACTTTTTTGGATCCATCTTGAGAAGAATGATAAAGAAATCACAATAATGCCTTACCTCTCCTCAATATGCTATATTAACTCTCAATGAGCTAATATCACTCTGAAGGAATCATGTCTACCTTAAAAAAATTTAGGTGATCAGATTTAAAAACGAAGGTTCGGCATTTAGGTCTAGGACTGTTTCTAGGCCTGAGACATTGCTAAGATATGGCTCAACATTCCACCCCACCCCATACAAATCCTCCTGAGTCTTCCTGATTTTTACAGGTATAGGGACCTGAAAGACAAGAATGAATTAAAAGCCAGGGAGCCAGGTAGGGTGCAGGGCAGGGCAAAACGCAGTGTCAAGGACTGAATGTGTTTAATACAATTAAGATGATTTCTTACAGCTCCTAAAATAGACCAAACTCTTGTCAGGATGACAGTCAAGAGCTCTCTACAATCTGATCCCAAACAACTTTTCCTTTTTCTATATCTCAAACCTCTGCAGTTGCAGCTTCATGGATTCCAAACAGATCGGTATACCAGGGACTTTTACTATATATAGTACACTGATATCCTTTAGGGGATGCTAGATAGGTCTGGCATTGTTATCATGTGGTCCAATCAATTAGAAATATTTGGTTAACACTGCTTAATGCCATTAATGCCATTTGGCACAAAAAGGTTGTGCCTAATACAGGGGAAACTCATCTTGAGACTCCTCAGTGTGTAAACTCAGAAAGTAACATGTTAGTGGTACAGAGGGCTTTGGAATAAATATGGGCACAGCAGGAGAAAGAAACATCCAGATCAGTGTGAACAGAAGGCTGTCTTTACTCAAATGGTTCCCTCAAGTGTTTTTTTTTTAATTCAAAGGGAAAAATCATGACATAAAATTTATACCAAAAGATATAAATCAAGAAGGTACTTATACCCAGTGATCTGTTAGATACTAAACCAAGAAGACAGCATGCACACAGTATGTGTTTTAAAGACCTGGAAAGAGCTTTCCACAATATAGACTGAAAAATGTTACTTTTGTCCTTGTCACCATCAACTATTTGCTTAAGGGAATCCACAGTCTTTCACAATCTGGCCCCAATCCACCTCTCTTGTTTTTTGTTTGTTGTTTCTGTCCCCCCCCCCCCCCCCACTGCTTCTTCCTTATATACTGTGACAGGCTATTGGCTCCTCCCTGAACATGCCTAGGACATCTTTGTCTTTGAGTCTTTGCTAACAGTTCACACTTGAATCTCCCAAGCCTAGCATAGTGTCCTAAACACAGCACACACTCCAACATTTGTTGAAGAAATGCTGTCTGTCTATTTTAGGAGACAAAGATGATAGAAAAAAGTTGTTAAATCGGTAAATAAATAGCACAAGAGAGAGGTCAAGGAAAAGTTAATTTTAGTGTGTTTTAGGAGTGGGGGCAAGATAAGCTTTAAGATTAGGAAAACTGATGCTCTTTATTCTTGGGTCTAGCCAATGCTATGAGTCAGTTACTTTTTTGGGAACAAGTTTCAACCTCAAGGTTAAATGAACACAAATGCTCTGTCCATCAGCATATAATGAAAAAGCTGTGGCTATTTCCACATCAGCACAGTGAAATTAAAATATGCAGTGTCTTTTTCAGAGGCATCATATATGACAGAACTTTTTAAAATAGTCCCCTTTGCCACTCTCATACAGAAAGAGCTATAAAAACAAAAGTGAATGTTTAAAAAAAACACTGGGATAATTTTGCTTCAGAAAGAAAATGCTGAGGTATATCTTCATGGTTTTCTGACTATAAGAGTTGTTATAAAGAAGATAATGATCGACATTTTTGTCCTAGGGCATGGTGATATTAAACTGTCCAGTGAAGAATTTAAGTTAAGACTTAAAGATGAACATCCTAAAGGTGCAAGTGGTAAATAATCAAATACATTGCTAAGAGCAGTTACAAAATTTCTATCTTCATGGCTATTTAAAAATAGGAAAGATCTTCATCTATTTTGGACGGAATAAATGCAGCTTTGCCTCCAGTCAGGAGATGGATTCAATAACTTCTCTCATCATGTTTAGCTCTATGTGACTACAAAATCCTATAACATGTTGGTCCTAAAAATTGTACAGAATCACAACACAGTCGAGTAAAATACATTCTACAGTTTGAAGAGGATTAGGCAGTAAAAAAATCTGTAAATTACTAAATTCAAAATAGTATATACAAAGCTTACGTCTCAATTCAATTTGCTAAGTGTATATGTCACAAATAGAATTGAGGAAAATGTACTTGAACCTACTATAGTTTAAACATAATGATTAGCTAGATTAAAACATTCTAACAATTAATTCTTTCATGTCTAAGAAATTTAGCTGAATATTTCATAAACCTGGTATGAATATGCATATAAACTCAATCTCCTATTAAAAAAAAAGTTAGGAAAGACCAGAAAATAATATAAGAACTCACTATTTTTAATCCCAGGACTATCTTCAAAAACATCAGGAGAACCAGTGAACAAGTCCTTTTAAATGACCAAAATGGGCCCCATATGATTAAGAATGCAAATCCAATAACAGACTTAAGGAAAGCTCTCACAGAGGTGGCAAGTTACTGGCTTTCTTGTCTATTTACCTTGCAGTTTTGGAGCTCAGCAGAAGTGTCCATTACATACAGCACACAGGGTTAGATGAACAGTTCCAATGACCTTGTCTGAACCAAATTCATTTCAAGCAGTTTGCTACATTTCTTAAATAGAAGATGAGCCTATTCTATCTATGGCCCACATTTGGACTGGATCACTGAACTATTGCCCAACTCTTATAAGCTAAGCACTAACATGCACCAATCAACAGGCAGCCCATAGCAGAGGCATCAGGAAGGTCAAAATACACACACATAAGAAATTGGCAGTACATTATAGAAGAAAGCTATTTCTAAAGATGAACTTTGGCTACTAAAGCCTTTGAGTGTTATTCAACCTTTGTTAGGAAAAAAAAAAATCAGTCCCAATGTAACCTGTAATAGTCTAGCTAAAAAAATGTTGAGAGAAATACAGTTTTATTTTGCAACACATTATTTTCATAAGAACATGAATCAAAGAGATGGACTATGCCAATTTCTTCATAGCTGAATTGTTATAGGATATTGTTCTAGTCTTTACTAATGACTTCTTGAGGTTGGTTATGCTGTGATTAGGATTTGGAAGGATAGAGGTCTAAGACCTTGCAAAAGAAACTTTTTTTTTTTGGTTCGGTATCACTACAGAAAAAAAGCATTAAGCTAACTTTGACAACCTAACGAGGATAATGGTAATTGCGTGTAGTCATTGCTTATGCTGTTTCAAATGATGGGAATGAATTGAAAAGCAAAGGTGTCAAGCTAACCACAAACTTGAATTTTGAAAAGTTATAGTATAATAAGCAATAACATCAGTTGTTAGACTTACTAAAACTTACACCAAAACTTATGGATGCAGCAAAGGCAGTTCTAAGTGAAAAGTTCATAGCAATAAATGCCTACCTAAAGAAATAAGCAAAAAAAAAAATCTCAAATAAATAAGAAAAATATCAAATAAGTGACCTAATAAAAGCAGCTAAGAGAAAAGTTCATAGCAGTAAATGCCTACCTAAAGAAATAAGAAAAAAAAAATCTCAAATAAGAAAAGTCTCAAATAAATGACCTAACTTTACACCTTAAGAAACTAGAAAAAGAACAAACAAAGCCCAAAGTTAGTAGAAGAAAGGAAATAACAAAGATCAAAGCAGAAATAAATGAAATAGGGGCAAAAAGAGAAAAGATCAATAAAACCAAGAGCTGGTTCTTCAGAAAGATAAACAAAATTGACAATGTTTGGCTAGATTCAGTAAGACAAAAAGAGAGAGGGCTCAGATAAATAAAATCAGAAAGGAAAGAGGAGACCTTAAAACTGATACCACAGAAATACAAAGGATCTAGGTGACTACAATGAACAATTATATGTCAACAAATTATACAACCTAGAAGAAAATGGATAAATTTCTGGAGACATGAAATCTGGATCATGAAGAAATAGAAGGTCGGAACAGACCAATTACTAGTAAGAAGATTAAATCAGTAATTTAAGAACTCCCTACAAACAAAAGTCTAAGACCAGACAGCTTCACTGGTGAATTCTACCAAACATTCAAAGAAAATAGAAGAGGAGGAAATATTTCCTAGTTTATTTTATGAGGCCAGCATTATTCTGATACCAAAATCAGACAAAGATATCACAAGAAAAGAAAGGTCAATATCCCCAAAGAACATAGACACAAAATTCCTCAACAAAATATTAGCAAACCTAATTCCACACAATACATTAAAAGGTTCACACACTATAACCAGGTAGGATTTATGTCAGGGATGCAACGATGGAAATCAGTTTGATACACCACATTAAAAAATGAAGGATAAAAATTGTAGGATCATCTCAATAGATGCAGCTGAAAGCTTTTCCTCTAGGATCAGGAACAAAACAAGGATGTCCACTTGTGCCACTTTTATTCAACATAGGATTGGAAATCCTAGCCAGAGCAATTAGTCAAAAAAAAGAAATAAAAGGCAATTATATTGGAGAGGAAGAAGTAAAACTGTTTGCCAATGACATGATACTACGTATAGAAAATCCTAGGGGTGCCTGGGTGGCTCAGTCAGTTAAGCATCCAACTCCTGATTTCGGCTCAGGTCATGATCTCACAGTTTGTGAGTTCAAGCCCCATGTTAGGCTCTGTGCTGACAGCATAGAGCCTGCTTGGGGTTCTCTCTCTCTATCTGCCCCTCCTTGGCTTGCACACTTTCTCTCTCTCTCAAAAGTAAACAAATAAACGTTAAAAAAGAAGAAAATCCTAAAGACTCCACAAAAAACCCTACAAATCTGTTAGAACTAATAATGAATTCAGTAAAATTGCAGGATGAAAAATCAATACACAGAAATCAGTTGCATTTCTATACATAACAACATACTATCAGAAAGAGAAAGTTAGGACATAATTTCATTTACAGTTCCATCAAGAAGAATAAAATACCTAGTAAGTTTAACTAAGGAAGTGAAAGTCCTATACACTGAAAACTATAAGATATTGATGAAAGAAACCGAAGACACAAATAAATGGTAAGATACTCCGTGCTTGTGGAGTGTAATAATTAAACTTATTAAAATGTCCATACTATCCAAAGCAATCTACAGATTCAATGCAATCCCATCAAAATTCCAAAGGCAGTTTTCACAGAAATAGAACAAAGATTTCTAAAATATGTATGGAAATATGAAACACCCCAAATAAGCAAAGAAATCTGCAGAAAGAAGAACAAAGCCAGAGGCATCACGCTCCCTGATTTCAAACTCTATTGCAAGCTATAGTAATCAAAACAGTATGGTATTAAAAGAAACATGTAGATTAACAGAACAGAATAGAGATCCCAGATATAAACCCACGCATATATGGTCAATTAGTTTATGACAAAGGAGCCAAGAATATGCAATGGGGAAAGGATAGTCACTTCAATAGATGGTGTTGGGAAAACTGGCCATACACAAAAGAATGAAACTAGACTACTACCTTACACTATACACAAAAATTAATTCAAACAAGATTACAGACTCGAATGTAAGACATTAAAACTCCCAGAAGGAAACTTGACATTGGTCTTGGCAATGATTTTTTGAATTTGATACCAAAAGCAAAGGCAACAAAAGCTAAAAATTAACAAGTGGGACTACATCAAACTAAAAAGCTTCCACCCAGCAAACCATCAACAAAGTGAAAAGGCAACTTACTGAACGGGAGAAAATATATACGCGATAAGAGGGTGGTAGATATGCATAAATATATAAAATACTAATACAATTTAATAGCAAAAAATCTGATTACAAAATGGGCAGAGGATTTGAATAGACATTTTTCTAAAGAAGACATGCAGATGGCCAACAGGCACACGAAAAGATGGTCAACATCCCTAATCATCAAGGAAATGCAAATCAGAACCACAATGAGCTACCACTTCACACCTGTTAGAACGGCTATTTATCAAAATGATAAGAAATAGGGGCACCTGGATACTTCAGTCGGTTAAGTGTCTGACTCTTGATTTAGACTCAGGTCATGATCTCACAGTTGTGAGTCAGGCTCCATGCTAAAGCATGGAGCCTGCTTAAAAATATCTCTCTTTCTCTCTCTCAGTCCCTCCCCTGCTCTCTTTCTCTCTCTCTTTCAAAAACAAACAAATAAACAAACAAACAAACAAACAAACAAACAAGTAAAAGCAACAATGAAAAGTTCAAACTAGTGATGAAGTTATTTTTGTTCATTAGGTTGTGGATGTACTTTCTTTTGATTAAAAAAAAAATTCATAGAACTTACTCATGACCTCCCTCCCTCCATCTCTTCTTATCACCCTATTTCCACATCCATATGCTATCAGACAGTTGAAGAAAAAGAAACAAATGTGACCGGAAGTGCTTCTGTGGGGACACTCTCGGTCAGTTCTCTGTCCTCCTCAACTGCAACTTGCACTCACTTATCTGAAAATCTATCAATTTAATTGTTTCAATACTTCCTCTCAGGGGAATCTGCATTTCCTTAACTGTCTTTACAAGATGTAGATTCAGGTTTTTTTCACAGGCAATTAAGGAAGTATGGCAATTATGTTTGTATGTGGTGGTGGATTCTGCCTTGGACTTTTCAAATTTTTCAATTTCACCACTTCCCCAATTGAAGAAGCCAGTGTTGCTTATAGTTTAATTGCAAATAAAGATATATACATAGGTTTGCCTACATCATATATATTTTTTTCCTCTCAAAAGTTATAAGAAATATTTAGGGATTTTTCTGTCCATATACTTCATGGATTGTTCCTACTGATGTCAGAGTGATTTACATAGAAGTAGAAGAAAACATAAATATTTTGCACTCAAACTTCACTAGCATGTTCTTCAGTGGTGCTTTCCTCACAGTCAATCTCCACCAGTCCCCGGCTCTTGGTTAGCGTAGGCTTGAAGACTCTTCTTCACAAAATCTTTCTTCCCTAGAAAACTCTGCCTGTGAAATTTCCCTGTAAATACCTGAATTTTCTGATTCACCTAACAATGATCTAGGAATTGAGGATATTTCCTGCCTGCTCTTTCACCCCCTACTTCGTGAAAGGATTAGACTGTAAACAACCTGGTAGGGATCCTGCAGGCCAAACTAGGGCTGAGCTGATCTCAGCAGGCAGGGAACCTGTGGCAGTCCGTGAAACACAATTATGAAAATAGAAAGGATTCGTCCGTACTTTCAGGAAGACATTATGTTGTTTCCAAGACGAGACTTAGCAAGTAAGCCGCGTTAAAGAAACCAAGCGAGACAATATGATTTCAAAGAGTCCAGCAGAGGTAGATTTCAAAAAGTGCCGACTGGCCAGGGCTTTCTCAACTGCAGCTTCATTTTCAGCGTCTGCCAGTGGCCTGCACCAGACGCTTGAAGGGAAGTCCATTCGTCTCTCACCAATGAAGCCCAAAGTACTCGTGCTACAAAAGGATTCCTTTCTTGTCTCCAGAGGCAAGCATCCATTTGTGCCCCAGAGTCTGAGAGTTCATAGCTTTCTTTCAATTTTGTTAAGTCTGCACATGCGTGGTTCCTCCTGTGTGATTTGGTCCTGAGGAAGTGACCCACCCACAACTCCACAGAGCTAATTAACCCCATACTGAGTGGGTTTTTCCCCTCATTTCACACATCCACTCAGTGCTTTAAATGACCCAGCAGTAGCATGATCAGATGATTTTTTTTCTTCTCAAAAAAAAAAACTGTATAGTGATGGGAGAGCTAGGGTATATCTGCTCTAATTCAAAACAGCAGTGTAACCCTAAAATATTGCCCAATAACATTTTATCAGAGGGTGCAGAAATGCTCAAAAATGCTTGAATTAAACCCTTTAATGTTATTCAACTTATTGAAGTTTCTATTTTAAATAACAAGTAATACATAATAAATACTGAGGTAGAGAAGTTTGATCTCTATCCAGATTTTTTTTAACATCTCATTTTGCTAGAAAAACTAAAAAAGACCTAGCCTCCTTCCTTATCTTTAAGAGCCTCAAGAGAAGGGCCAATGAGAAGAATGATATAACTCATCTTTTTTTTCCATTTCAAGGAATAGGCTCATGTTTTTCTAGATTTATTTTTGCCAAAGTGAATGCCTCGAAAACTCAGAGATGCTCACTGTTTTCTAACTTTTCAGAAAAGAAAAAAGTGAACATGATGATGGTGGGTGATTTAATGGAAGCAGCTTGTCGACGTGATGAAACTGAAAACGCTTTTACAGAATATGTCCACATGCTAAAATAAAAACAAAATCTTTAACATCATGTGTATGGTGTAGAGTGGTTTGTGTCACGGCAGAAGAAAGGAGAATTGTTAATTTAGACAGTAAGTGTGAGGTTCTGCTAGAAACCCTCATGGGTACATCACGGAAATAGTTCTTGGTCAGACAAATGGAGCCAGACAAGTTCTAGTTCTTTCAGAAGCTATCAAAAGGGCAATCAGATTTTAAGTCTGTCATCTCTGCTACATGATAAGAAAAATTATTGGCTATTTCCTTCAGTTAGACTAGTCTATGACTTCAGAATTTTAAAGATTTATACATAAATGGACAAGCAAATGACCTCCCCTGGATGTCCCATCTTAGGCAAATGGTCAGTTCTCTCTCATTCTCAAAAGCCCGTGTGCCAAACTGGCTCATTCTGGTATGACTCGGTCATAGAGCATGCACGTCTTGTGTGAACTTTCAACCTCTCTTTCCTCTGCAAAGTGATTTATGTGCACACTAGTAAATGCCCAAGAATTCCATAATTCTTAGCACAGCAGAGAGTCAGTACAAGGGGAAACCTATCTAACATTTAAAATTCTTATTTGAAGTGTCTTAAATACTACGCTTTGGGACCAAAGACCTTATGAAGTTCTAAAACACATTCAATATTGTTCCCTAAGCTTCTTGTAGGTGTGGCTGCTAACCGGGAGTGTCAGGTGGGTAAAACTGATTAAACAGGCAAAAAGGACGTCCAATGAGGCACAGGTTTTATGTGTGTGTGTGTGTGTGTGTGTGTGTTTTACCTACAGTGGTCAGAAATTTTGTATTTGACATATAGCCTAAATCAAACTCTTATATCTGTGCTTCCAGTCTTTGGCTGAAACTGCTTCATCTGCAATAGGGTTGTTGTGATTTCCAAGACTCCTGTCCATCAGGCTTTTTCAGACTCACTGATGCTTGGGATTCTGAAGCCCTTACCGTGGTCTATGAGACCCAATCCCTCATTACCTCTCTTGACCTCATTTCCCATCACTTTCATGTAAAAGTGGTCCAAGTAGCAAGAGAATATGATTGCCTAGATGGGTGAACAAGAACAGGAATGTGAATGGGATTAAAACGAATAAATCAATAAAAATCAGTGACTTTATGCCCTTGTTAAAATTCAACTATCTCACTGGAGAACCTAACAAAGTTTCTGAACTTTCCTTGAGAATTGGTTACATAAGGAAGAATATGCAAAGCATTGCCCACATGGAGGCATGTATTAATTCATTAATTTAACAGATATTTTTTCAGTCTATTATTCATTACTCTGCTAATTGGACTTTACTCTTGCTCTCAAAGACCTTTCACTCTCATGTATGCTTTAGACACTTATACCTCCATTACCACTGACAAGTTATTAGCCCACCAGGTTAGGTAATGTAACAACCTCCCCTTGTTCCTTATTCATTCTTTTCAATTGCCCTGTGACATCCACTAAGGCCTCATGAACGACCTCCGTGTGGTCTATATTATCAACTCTATTTCTTACCTAGATAAGAAACCCCTTCCCCACCACCTACATTTTCTTTCTCAAACAGCCAAGAAAATATTATAAAAGTCTGCCCAGAACTATTTAAGTGTTAGAAATGGGTCCTTACAGACCTATTTGAAACATGAATTTTTTTTGGAACAATTAATGGGGCCTCAGCCCCTAGGAAGCATATCTTGAACTACAGGCAAATTATGAGTCAATGGTCTGCCAGACACAGCACTCACTACTCTCCAGGATAGAACATTTCAGCATACAAAAGAGGATCCTGGTCTTATTCGAGTAATCCCCGTCTCAGAGAGGATTTAATGGAGCACATGTCTCTAGCCTCTATGGTCCTTATATAGAGGAGAACCTCCATCATATTTTAGTCTTTTCTAAACTTCACTATCTTAGGTCACTATGTTAGTGAACATGGGATAAAAGACACTAACTCTTCCTCAACTTATTAAATTTTTTCTTCCTCATATGCCCAATAAACAAAAATGGAAGGATTTAATATATGTACAGAACAGCAAATGTTCTCTCCCTACTTCTTTTCAAATACTTCCTTTTTATTATAAACAGTGGTGATGGAATTATAAATACCATTGTTTTACATCTATGTTAATACTCTTATTATCTTGCATAAACAGAAGTGAACAAATACGTACATGACACCAATCAATCCCTTCTTTAAAAATGCAGTTTTCATCTTTCTAAATAGTAGAGGGAGAACTAATGAATTCAACTTGTAGTTTACCTGTTTATATTTTGAATGTTAATAAAGTAAAACCAAATTATTTCTAGAGTTCTTTTTAGAGATGCATCAGCCATTAACACTCTCCATGCCAGCATGGGATGGGGGAGGGAGAAACGAATGGCAGTGGGTCCCAAGAGCCATTGGTGGCTTAAGGGGCTGGAGAGGATGTTAAGCTGCTAGGGCAGGAGATTCGGACCTGTTGGGTAGGTGGGAGATATTTGCTGGCAGTAGAAACATTATTTTTGTAGAACAAATGGCTAGGAGGAGGTCATGTGGGGCACTAGGTGAGAGGAATATCCAAACATAAAAAGTACTCTTAGGGGACTGGGGCAAAGGGAAATCACTACTCATTCCATCTCCTCACTGGTTTTCCTTCTTCTCTAGCGTGCTTTCTCTTTTTATTACTACATTTTCTCTCTTTCCTCCATTCGTCAGCTGTCGTTCATTTGCCTCTTTATAACAAAGAAGCATGTAGGGACAATTTTAGGAGACAGTGAGACCAAAAAAGAATTTAGAGAAGACTTATGATAATATACTATACATTCATATGTACAAGAAAATACAACCTATATTTGATTGACCAAGAACTAGAAACTGGGACTTTTGAGATTTAAAAAATTCATGGTATGTCTGGTCATATTAATCTCTAGACCAGCTGGTTTTTAGCAGTGCTGGAAAGAGCTTTAATAGAGTCATGAGTAGGAAAAAAAAAAAGGAAAAAATGGAATTTTATAAGGATTTATATTTGTAAGGAAAAAGGATCTTCTTCATAGTTGTCTATTGAAGTTCTCACCCAAATTATTTTTTGAACTTACAAATAGACCATATCAAGAGAAGGAGCTTAAAAATTCTCATAGGTTTAGGCAACTACTAAACCCTGTGTATTATGTTCATCATAGTCACTCAAGCAAGTAGAGGATAAGTAGAGCATGGTATCTCACAGTGAATAACATGGTTGGTTACTTTGCCAGTCTGACATAGGGAGACAGGGCCCACAGGAACAGGGGTCTCCTTATGAATACCATAAAGAGACACCCAGGTTCATCTGAATACATAGGGCATGAGGGGTTAGTTGTACAGTGTCAGATGGGAATTACCTAAAAGTATTCTCTAACCAAGCACCAACTTTTTAGCCTTGTCTTTTTGGGGAAAAAAATCCAATATAAAGCTTATGAGAATACTTCATTTGGTCACTGGGTGGGGGAAGGTTGCTGAGACAAATGACCACATTTAATGCCTAAAGGCAGGAGGAAACAAGGAAAAAGAAACACAGAAAGGGAGAGTGAGTGCCAAAAGAAGGGTGCCAGCTCTGGAGACTCACTAACAGAATAGAGAATCTTAGAATGAGAGAAATAAATGAGCGTGCTTTAAGGAAACATCAGTACATTTTTGGAATCAGGGGCAAAAAGGTAAAAATATTTGCCTCTTGTCATTTATCACCATTGCCCCATTTATTCTACTTTTATATACACAAGTAACACGCATTTCCTAAGGATCTGCAAATTGCAACAATGGTGGTAATGACGGCAAAGCATTAAGTTACTTTAAATCATTGGCTAAGCTGGGAATGAAATCTTAACCTGCAGGCTTTTTCTGGGTCCAGTCTATGCCCTCCAAAGTATTCAGTCTGCTTTCTGTGGTTTCTCTCTGACCGGTGTCAAAAGATATGTGTGGTAGGGGCAAGCTTCTAGAAAACATGGTTGCACAAAACAAGTACTCTACCTTCTTACCAAAGAGTTTTCGATTTTCACTTTTTCTCTCTTTTTTTCCCCCAGATTATTAATCTCCAATTTCTTCTCTACCATCCGGGACCCTCAAGGTTGTTAACTTTAAAGCACCTCATCCATGGTTCTCAAATGTACCTGGCTAGTTCTTGAGCCCAGATGAACCTGCTCATGTGTGTTCTCAGCTCCCAGGCTGCTGAACAATGCTGGAGAAGACTTCCCAAATTGTACAGCTTGGGGCCTCTCCAGAGTCCTGGTTTCCAGCTGGTGTTTCAGAACTGTTACAGTTCTTTTATTGTTCCCAGTAATTTTCCTTTTTTATTCCCTGGCTTCCATTTATCACTCTAATTAACTCCTTATAACTTACCTCCTACTCTTCATTCTCAACTAACCTTGTATCTTTTTTCAAAGAGAAACAGAAGTCATCAAATAGCATCTCATCCTTCCACCTCTCTCAGAACCCACCCATAACGTCTCAGAGACCTTTCTCTCTACTACTTACAACCTGCTCCAGGATCTCACTATATTAATTACTCCTTTCTTCTGTTTTTTCCATTTTGTTTATTGCCTGCCAACATGCTTCAGCTGTCCTCATCTAAACAAATAATAAAAGCCATAACAAACCAGCAAATAACAAACCATCTTCTGTGGACAACATCTTTCCCTTCTTGTACCACCTTCAAGCTTGCTAAAACCCACATTTATTCCTCAATGCATTAAAATCTGGTTTCTTTAGCTGTCTCTAATTAAACTGTCAAGGTCACCAAAAACCTCTGAATTGCTAGTTTTCAAAGTCCATTCTTTAACCTCATCGTTTTATTTCTTTCTTTTTAAAGTCAGGTTCATTGATGAATAATTTACATACAATTCACCCATTTTATACCCTTCTATGGTTCGAAAAGTTTTGAATTCTGTGCTGGTTCCTTGATGTCTGTAAAATAAAGACCAAATGCCTTTGATTCCTATACAATTTCCTTCTGAATCTTTAGCAGTCTTCCCCACAAAACCCATTGTTGGTCACACATTATTCAACAAAATGTGCTATATACATTCATGCCTCTTGGACTTTCTTCACGTTCCCCCTCTATATTATAAACACACAAGTTTTTGTGTAATATAGTAAATGCTATTAATATCACCCTATCAGTTTCCATACAGACTCATGAAACTAGATGTTATTTTGAGGAGTTGATGTTTTCAAAATAGAAATTAACCATCAAAATAGTACAACCTTAAGATTTGTTATTTTAGTATTATGACACTATATTTAAATTCTGCCCCCTTGTACCACAGAACACGACTATATTTGGGAATAAGGTCATTGCAGATGTGATTAATAAAGTTAAGATCAGGTAATACCGGAGTAATCTAATATGACTGGGGTCCTTATAAAAGGGGAAATTTGGACTCAGACATGAACACAGAGAGAACACCATGCAAAGATGAAGGCAGAGATCAGGGTGATGTTTCTAGAAGAAGAAAAAAAAAAAAAGAAAGAAAGAAAGAAAGAAAGAAAGAAAGAAAGAAAGAAAGAAAGAAAATACCAAAGACTTCCAGCAAACCACAAGAAGTTAGGAGAGATCCATGGTACAGATTCTCCTGAGAGCCCTCAGATGGGACTAACTATGAGGACTAACTAGGTGTCCAGCTTCTACAACTGTGAGACATAAATTTCTATTGTTTAAGCCACCCAACTTATGGCACTTTGTTATGGCAGCTCTAGTAAATGAATATGCTTAGTAAATGAATCATTTTTGAGTACATGTGAATACTCATTATCTCATTCACTTATCAAATACTGAGTGCCTACTATGTCCTAGACATGCTCTAGGATGTTAGGATGCATGCCATCAAGATATATTTGTTGAATGAATGAATGAGAATTTTATCATGTTCCTGCATTTTCTTTTTTAAAAAGTTTATTTATTTATTTTGAGAGAGGGAGAGAGAGAGAGGAAGAGAAAGAGAATCCCAAGCAGGCTCTGCACTGTCAGCACTGAGCCTGATGTGGGGCTTGATCTCACTGATTATGAGCCAAAATCAAGACCTGAGCCAAAATCAAGAGTTGGACCC
Organism: Herpailurus yagouaroundi; assembly: GCF_014898765.1. Lineage (NCBI taxonomy): Eukaryota > Metazoa > Chordata > Mammalia > Carnivora > Felidae > Herpailurus > Herpailurus yagouaroundi. The sequence continues at coordinate 61,797,629 of NW_024412403.1, forward strand.
TTAACTGACTGAGCCCCCCAGGCATCCCAGTTCCTGCTGTAATAAGCAATTAATATATCAATCAACATAGGATTGACTGAATGAATGCTTTCCACTTACTCATTTGACAAATATTTCTTGAATACTTACTATGCATCAAATACCATTCTGGACCAAGAGGATAAAGTTATTGATAGGACAAATTCTCCACCTTCCTGGAGCTTAAATTCTAGTGGGAGAAACAGACATCAACCAAGAAAACTAGTAAATAAATTACATAACTTCTCTCTGTGCCCCACACTGACAATTATACACACTTATCCTTCTAATTCTTCAACAATGCTCAGGGCATCAGTAATACTTTAAAATATTCCTAAATACCATGCCCTGTTCTTTTTCTTACATTCCTGAAATCTCTAAATAATCCTGAAATATCCCTAAGATTAATGAACTTAAGCTGTTCTCTAGACTTTCTGATTTAAGTATGATTTTAGGAATTTGCATGCTACTTTCGAGTCTACAAATAATGATCAACACAATAAAGTCTGATAGTGGGGGCAGGGTAATCTATAGGCAGTGCACAGGTTGGAAGTGTTTGGGGAGGGCTTCACCTCAAAAGCTGTGTTTCTCAGTCAGTCAACACATATTTCTTAAGCATTTACTGTGTGCCAGCCCCTGTGCTGAAGATAGTGGAACTGTGGGTAGAGCAGGCATGGTGCTGAGCCACACTGAGATTCTAATCTACAGGGAAACATCTGAACAACTAATATCATAGTCCATTCCTTAATTTCAATGATGATAAGGATATATGAAAAGTGTTAGGAGGATGCCTGGGATGGGGGACTTTGCCATGAGGGTTTTGTGAGAAGGCTTCCTTGGGGAAGCAATGCCTAAACACTGCTTTGGGTTTGGGGTAGGGGTATTTGTTTGAGCAGGGATGGCAAAGTCTTATGTTTTTTCTTCCTCATCTCCTTTCATCCACGTGCACACATTTCAAACACTTAAAAGCATTCTTCAAATATACTAAGAACACCAAAACTAAAACAAGAGAAGGGCCCTCCAGAGGAAAGAGGCCAAAAATAGAAGGAAAAAAAAACCCCCTAATCTCACCATTTGTTTTGAAAACACCCCAAATGATTAAAACATATTATAAACTAAAACATATGAACTAATCACTTGCCAAGTTTCATTTTTAAATCAGTGCTGTTTTTGAGGTTCATAAACTGAGAAAGAGTCTTCAAATATGAACTTGGTTTTTCTTTTCTTAGCCTCCACTTGGCTTGAAGCATTTGCTATTAGGCTGTGTAGAGGGAAAGGGATCCAGCTGGTTAGGAACATGTGGCACACATCTACTAGAATGTAAGCTCCATGAGATCAGGGTGTTGTTTGTTCATGATGGCATCCCTGATACAGAGAAGAGTGCCTGCAAGATAGTCGAGATTCAGCAATGATGTGCTGAAAGACCAACTGAATGAATATTCTGGGACTTTGCAGGAATTTTCCAACTCTCTTTTCTTACCCAGGCTACATCTTGCTCTAGGCCAGTGGTTCTTACCCTGGGGCAATTTTTGTCCCCATCAGGGTACATTCGACAATGTCTAGAGACATTTTGGGTTGTCAAGACTGAAGAAGTTGCCACTGACATCTAGTGGGTAGAGGTCACGGATGCTACTAAACAACTTAACAATGTGCAGGACGGTTCTGTACAACAAAGATTCATCAGTCCCTAAATGCTAACAGAGCCAAAGTTGTAAAATGCTGCTTTAGGCCCTTTGTTTCTATTGGGTTATACCTGGAAGTACAATCCTCCACTATATTTGAGAGGAAGTTGAATCCTAGAGGAAGCAACCAAAAGAGATTTCTTACTTCATTCTCCTTCCTTTTTCCCAAAAGAATTGCCTCCACCCTAATGCACTTTGGGAGACAGCCATTTTGCCTTTTGCCCTCATGGGTCAATATGCATTTGCTGGGGAAATCATCTAGAAAAGTCTGTCTCTACAATGGCAGTGAATAATTTTTATAGCTTATTGGTAATTTCCCTGAGTTTACCTAAGAATATATCCCACTTTCAGTAAAATTAGCTTGTTTACAGACTACTCATGTATCCCTAAGAAAAAAGAATGTCTTCCCCTAACTCAACCAGTTTATCTGTATCTGGTCAGAAGCTATGCACCAGTCTAGGTTTATTCATGATAAGTAAGATCAACTTCATGAATTCCAACAAAACCCAATAATGTGCCTGTAGGAAGACTGAGTTTATAGCATTTCCTCTGCTTCCTTCCTTGCCCTGCATATTAAAATAGTACTATCTGATTCTAGTTTTAATGGGGAAACTTCCATGGTGCCAAAGGAGTACATGTGCCGATTTCCCAACTCTGATGGTTGCTCCAGTAATCTTGGTATTGTGGCATGTGTCCCAGTTACCATAGAGACTGCATACACTAACAGTGTAGCACTAAGATTGGTGGGGAAGACACATTTCACAGAAGCTTTTTTGGAGGGATAAAGATAAGACACAAGAAAGAAAGTGAGACTGCCAATAAAGAGGCACAGCAAAGAGAAGTCCCTGACAATCACAGATTCTAGAAATTCGGGACAACAGAGATTACAACTACTACTATAAGACCAACATACACTTTCCATTCAAAGGCTGTCTCTGTCAGGAAAATTTCAACTATGAGGAGAAAAAACAGATACAAAATATTCTAAAATAAAAAGGTAAATAAATGAACCAAGGTATAGAGGTACCAAGGTATAGAGGTGACAAAAGTGGTATGGCCACAAAACATGTTTAGATAATTCAAGCCAAGGAAAAAATAAGTAATCTAAGAGCACAATGAAATTGGAAGTTATATTTCTATAGGATGAGTGACTTACAGAGAGACTGGTCCTCAGGGAGTAACTGAAGTTCTAAGTGCCTCTGTTTCCTTCACTGCAAATGGAAAGAAAACCAGTAAAAGATGACCACCCTCTCATTTTTTAACAGAGGTCTCCTTACATATCCCAATGGTTTGTGTTATGACAGATGAATTTGATCCATGCCAAAGAAAATCGGACAAAAACTCTTAGAGAATACGTAAATTAGGGGACATTGTTCATCATGTAAATATGTTCGTTCCATAGTTTTTTAAAATAATGAGAGCTTAGAGTTCACGAATGGTGTGAATTCATGCATGTTCTTTTTCTTTGCATACAATTTTGAGGTATGCATTTATTACAGCTATCGGGCATGTATGCAATGTAAAGGGTCCAGGTGTTGAATTGTAGATGTTTTTAAATAAGAAGGCTGGGACAGGATGTGGGCTGGTATAGGGGATGAGTAAGAGTGAATTTAAGAGGAAATTACTCTAGGAAAATGTCAGATAAGTGATCAGAAGTTCCTTAATGTCCAGGTCACATCTGTCTATGTTTATTCCACATACTTCACACAATTATGTCCATTGCCCATTAGACATCCATGTCTCCCAGTCTGAATTAACATCAATATGTTAATATCTTTCAAATCTGTATTTTAAGCCATTAGTTCTCTCCTGACCTCTGGCCCTCTATAGCAAATGACCTACTGGAAAATTCCAGTTGGATATTTCAATACGGCCAAAGCTGACTCATCTTCTCCCTCAAAGTTTCTCTTCTTCTGTTCTCTATGTGAGCAAATAGCATCACCATTCACCCATATGCCCGAGCCCCATACCTGGGAACCATCTGTTGCTTTTTCATCACCCCTCAAATAATCATCAGATTTGTAATTCTAATGTAATTTCTTTTAATAACTGAGGGAGGTTTTTGTGCATAGAAAGCAATATTTACAGTTAATTGGATTTAAAACTATTGTGTGTGTGTGTGTGTGTGTGTGTGTGTGTGTGTGTATAATACTCTATCAGTCTAGTAATTTCAGTATAAAATAAGAAAAAAAAACTTTAAGGAAGGGTGAGGCCACTAGGTAGAAAATATGGAAACTCAAACTATTTCAGCTGTCAGTCAGGCAGTTGGAAGAATGAAAGTTAGGGTCTCATCTGGGAATGCCTTCCAGAATGATTCTAACAAAGTCACCAATGAACACACTGAATATTTTTGTAGTAACTATAACAATGAGGGATTCTAAGTCCATATCCTACAAAGGGATTTTTACAACTCATGTCTTCTAAGTTCCAATTCCACTCTTACCTACCTCTTTTATAACCACTTTCCACTTTATAGCCTGATAAGGATAGGCAGTATTTTATTTTCCCCCTCAACCCAGTTTGTTCATTCTGGTGACCTTTTACTTATTGATGTTTCTCACATTTCTAGGTCTCTTGCTCCCGCTGTACCACATTAGCTCAGGCCTCTGTTGTCTATCACTTGTGATATGGTAACAGTCCACTGTACTATGTTCTCTTTATTTTTCTGAGCCTCTGCACATGTCACTACCTGTGTCTAGAATGCTCATATTCCCTGATAAACATTTACCAAATGAAAAAGAAAAGTACTTTAGATGTTGCTGCTTTGGGTGCTAAACAGAAAGAGTGGCCTATCTAATATTCTGGATAAACCTACACAAAGTACACTTACTTTCAAAATTAATTTTGAAGAATCTGAAAATTTTGCCATGGAGAGTCATGGGGCCCTTGCCACAATATTAAGTTTTGTATTTAATAAAAACATCTGCAAACTCAGGGAAAGAAGCACTCATTCTTTCTTCATTCATCCAGCAAATATTTACTGAATACCCTTTATAGGCCAGGCACTGTTGTAGACACTGGGGATTTCTTAAAGTAGAAAATAGACAAACAAACAAACAAACAAACAAACACCCAACAACCCAAAACCATACAACAAAACCCTGCAATCATTGGGCTTATATTCCGTGGCAAGGGGAAATAAATATATAAATAAAACCTATATCTGAACAGAATAAATGCTATGAAGATTAAGGAAGCAAAGCTTCTCAGTGAAGCTTGAGAGGAGTGTGTGAGGGATCAGGTGCTCAATAAGGACATGGAAATTAATAGGGAAAACAATGTATAGTGCCTTCTGGACTACTGTAAAGGCTTTGGCTTTTCCTTTGAGTAGATGGATTCCTTTGAGAGAGTTCTGAGCAGAGCAGTGATTTGGGCTGACTTAAATGGCCTTACCTACATTACAAAGAACCACTCTGGCTACCATTTTGCGAATAGACTATATGTGGCAAGGCCACAAACAGGGAAGATAATTAGGAGGCTACCGCAATAATCCAGGTAAAAGGTGATAGTAGTAGGGGTGGTGAGGATAGGAAGTGGTTAAGATTCTGAATGTATTTTGAAGATCTGCAGAATTCATTGCTAAAGTTGAATTTGTGATGGAAATAAAAAACTGGGAGAGAAATAAACCTTTGGGTTTAGCAACTCTAAGGATGAGGTACTGTTTATCAAGGCGGGGAAAACTATTTGCTGAGTAAAATAAGGAATTCCATTTGGGGATGTTAGGTCTCTAATGTCCATCAGACTCACACTGGAGCTGTCGAGGAGGCAGCTGAACATGTGAACCTAGAATTTAGGCCTGGACTAGAGGTATGGGCTGGAACAAGCTTGGGTGTGACAATGAAGGAAGTGAATGGAGATAAAGACAGGAGGTTCAGGGATTGAGCTGTAGGTCCCTCCAATGTTTACATGTTGCAGAAATGAGAATACACCAGCAAAGGAGACTGAGAAAGAATGGCCAGTGAGGTAGGACAAAAATCAAGTGAGTGTGGGTCTCAGACTAAAAGCCAACCAAGTGAAGAAAGTGTTTTAATGTGAAAGAATAAGGAGCCATAGAAAACAATCCTGGCAGATGGGGGAAAGACAAGACTGAATTAAAGGACTTGGCAACTTGGAAATTACTGGTGATCCTAGTGGTGGGTGCAAACGTTAATGAGAGAAAGATCAAGAGAGAATTAGAGCATAGAACAGGAGAGTGTCTGTAGTTATTGGAGGCATTTCTTGAGAAGCTTTGGTATAGTGGGACTCAAAGGAATGGGATGGTAGCTGGCAGGGAGTGTGGGTTAAAAAAGAGTTTTTTAGAATGAGAGAAATTATGACATGTTTGGGGGCTACAGGAAAGATTTAGAAGATAGGAACAAATTGGTAAAGTAAGAGAAAGCAAGGGTATCTTTCAGGGGCACTGTTCACGAATGTGTGTGAACAGGGTGGGATTGAATGCACAGTGAGGGATGGACTGAGACGAGAATGCACAGGGATTATCCACAGTTATTGGGGAGGAGGCAGTGTGTGGGCATGCCTGCAGATGGAAGGGTAGGTGTGCTGGAGAGCCAGTGTTCACGCAAGTTCTTTTTTGACTGTTTCTATTTTCTCAGTGAAGTAGGAAGGAGGGTCATAAGTTGAGAGTAAGAATAGGGAAGGAAATGTTGGAGGTTTGAGAGAGGGGAAAGACAGGAAATGCTCTTGTGGAAATACGGGGAAGAGAATGGATAGGGAAGTGTAATATGGTTGCAGGGCAGATCTAAGCGCCTCTTGGAGTGATCAGGAGTTTACAGTGAGAGTCATCAGGTTACTTGTGTATTTTTCTCCAGCCACTGTTAGCTGGCATCAGGCCTGGAATAGGTATGGAACTGCAGATGATCACTATGGTGGGGATTTTCCAGGAGAGGTCAGTGAAGAGAAGATGAAAGAAGTTAAGGGCATATGCAAGGAAAAGATTAAAATTGTTGTCCAAGGAATCTAAACTATATAAGGAAGTGAGAATATGAGGGGCTAAGGGTGGAATCAATGAATGAGAGGTCATAGAAGGTTCAGGAGTTGTTGTAATAAGGGGGATTGCAAAAATATTAGGTGGTGGTTGAAGAGAGGGATGCTTGAAATTGAGATTATGGAAAAGTTGTAATTATTAGTAATTAAAATGCCACAAGTGTAACCATATAAGTGGATAGCTACAGTAGGGTGGAGGACAGATCATAAGACAATCAAGGAATTGAGATGCAAGGTGTTGGGAAAGATTATATATTTAAACACAAAAATGACCAAGAACTGTCATAAGGTGGAAATAAAAAGAGGTCAGTGAGCCAGTGACAAAAATCTTTAAGAAATTGAGGGTGGCAGCCAAGGCTTTAGTGGGTCACTGCAACAAGGAGGGATTATGGGGCCAGAGAGCTTTCTTACCCCCTCCCCAAGTTTTCCTTTCTCTCTTTCCATCTTCCCAGTTTATATGACTGGCATTAGCTAACTCTTAATTTCCCTGCCTACATAGCTATAAATCACCTGTGACGTCCCTTTGTGCATTCTCTTCAAATTATATCCAAGTCCTAAGAATTTCTACTTTCAAATATTTACTCTTTTCTCTCCATTTTGGGCCATCACTATTCCTGCCAGTGATTCTCTTTTCTACCACTCAGTTTAATGTTCTTCATGGCACTGATGACTCTCTGAAATTATCTTTTTCATTTATTTGCTTGCCTTTTGCTGGAGGGAGGTTCTAATTTCCCTCATCAGAATGGAAGTTCAAAAGGAGAAAAGCCTTGTCTATTTTGTGCCTGAAACATAATACACCATCAAAAAATATTTCTGGAATGAATTCATCAGTGACCCTATCACATGCTGAGGAATTCTGATCGTCTCCATTTCACACACTGGCCTCACTTTACCATCCTAACTTGTTTCTCCTTACTCTTCAGCTCAAACCATCCATTTCACCCACCAATGGCATTTTACAGCTTCCCCAAAACACCCTGTTGATTTCCATCCTCACGATGTCATCATATTTCTCCCTGTTTTTAATGTCGGTTCCCCACACACCATTCTTCAAGTCTCAGCTTGGGTCTCATCACCTGGATGGCTTTTCCAGGATTACTCTAAGGTCAGCTTATTTCTCCCTTCCAGAAAATTCTGCTATGACTAATAACATCAACTGCCTTATTTTTTCTAATTGATGTAGGTGTGTCAATGTCAGTCTTATCTTCTCACTTGGAACATAGCATCGTTTTTTGGCTTAGGGATCCTGACTTATATCTATGGTTCACTCCCTAATAACTAACAATGTAGGACCAGATAATGGATGTTCAAAAAAAATACCATGGCTTCATTGGACAGTTTTACTGACTTCTGTCTTCCTCAACAATCTGACAAACCTGACTCCTGTCTCACCTTTTATTCTGCTTTTAGCTATATCTGACCATTCTTTCTGCTATACAGATATTGTGTCCAAAACCAGACCCTCTGTCCACCACACAGAATTCTACACCCTTGCATTGCAATTTCCATAACTAAATCATTATCTCTGCCATTATTGTTCCTGGAGTTTCTTGGCAATTTTAGTATATTCGGGACATAGCTGCCAAGATCATCTTTCTTGGTGGATTTGATTCTTTCGTTTAAAAAAAATCCTTGCAATTCTTTTCCATCAAACTTTATGTATCCCCTTGGGGTTTATTTTTCCTTGGCTCCATCCTTGGTCTGGTTCTCCTCCACTTTTTCTAACTATGTTCAGTCCCTGCTTTTAACTCAATTTGCCCTTTGTCTCATTTGAAGGAATCAGCTTTCACACCTTCTTTCAAACCACCCTGTATATTTAGAATAGTTTCTCAAATAATATAAAATTTATAATATTTATGAATAAATGACACAATGCCAAGATATTCTGTCTCTTCTTTCAAATAACATCTGAAGATGCACCTGCACCACTGAGTTCTATATTTAAGATATTGAATAAGTATCATTCATCCATCTGTTTTCATTCTGTCTTGAATTTTTTGGGACCTGCTTAAGAGTTGTATTGTGAGGTCTTTGGGGCTAGAGACTGTCTGGCATAGTTCACAAACTGGCCTTTGCTCTGTATATTCCTGTTTCTTTGACAAATAAATAATAATAATAGCTCACTGTGCATTTTTACATTCCACTCATAAGTCCCCGGAAAAAGGAAAACTAATAAACAGGGATTATAATAGAAACACTGAAACAAAACTAACCTCTTACCAGGTTTTGCTACAGTAACATAGACGTCTATAGACTAATATTCTAATAAATAATTACCTACTTAAGTCATTTGTAAATTGTTCCTTTGCCAACATTATGTATCATATCAAATGCCTATGTGGTTTATAGGACAGGGAAAAACAAGTAGAACATTACAGCTATGTGGGGGATCAGAGCAAAAGCAGCAAAATAAGAGGTTTACTCTGCTGGGTGCACAGTTTGTAAGAATTAGTCTCACAAGTAGAACTACTTGACAGAATATGTGCCTGCTCTCCAGCTTCCCTCCCCCCCCCCTTTCCCTGCAGTGCTCCACATCTCTTTTCAATAATGGAAGACTTTCTTTCTTCCTCCTCCTCTCCTCTCCTCTCCTCTCCTCTCCTCTCCTCTCCTCTCCTCTCAATCTCTTTCTTAAATTTCAGGTGGGAAGTATACATTTTGTGTGAAAAATCTGTTTTCCTGTGAATATAACAAATGTTCTGCTTGAAGCTGCTCTATTAAAATGGCAGTATGTCTAAGGAAAAAAGAGGGGACTGTGTTTAATGGCTGTAACGCCCCCCTATTTATCTGCAGATGAGCTACATTTAAACTCCAATATTCAAAGGAAGACCAAAATGCTATGATTGCCTTGTTACTGCAGTGGCCACTAGATGGCAGGTCCAAAAATCTGATTGGAGCTTCACAGGAGGGCAATTTTTACATGGGAAATAGAATGTTTCTGCCACTCAAGCCAGTATGGGTTTATCAATAAGCCTCTTCTCTCTGTCAATACATTGGGTGGATAAGACAATATCCACATTACTTCACAGGGCTGCAGTGAGAAGGAAGCCTTTTAATATCAAGGTCTGTAGAGTACTGTCATCACATACTCACATACCCAGATGCAGCTGGATCTTGAAACTTCCATCAACAAACATTCTCAGATCTGGTGTTTATAAATGTTCAGCTGTATTTCATTATCTAACAGTCTTTGTAATACCTTGCCATAATCTCAAAGATACAAAAAGTAGTGGTCTAATCTACCTCTGTAGAAACACATGGAGAAGACTGTCAAACAGGCTGGATGGGTAATACACATAGCTGTATTCTGTACACTTAATATATATTTACCAGTAGTTCCAATTGAGTATTTTATATCTCTGTATACCTCTCTCTCTCTCTCTGCCTCTAATTTTCTATATAGAGGGTGACCATATATTCATGCTAAGTATTCTGGAAAAAATAATGTTTATATAGAAGGAACCTATTATTTAATAGAAAAACATAATTAAGCCTCATGACTGAAACTGACATGAGTAAATTTAGGACAAATTCTTTGTTGTATCCGGTATCATTTCCATTTTCGTGCACTGAAAGGGAGACTTCGAGAAGCGGATCTTATGAGACCATAAAAGAAGTCATTCTGAGGCAAATTCTTCTGAAAATAGATTGAATTCCTCCCTTCATAATTTTTTTCTTTATCTTTTTTTTTTTTTTTTGTTACCAGATTATTCCGATATGAGTGATTTGACTACATGGACACTGAGCACTTTTCTTTATCTTTTAATTAAAGAACTGACCTTATGATTTTTAAAAGTAAAGAATCACAAGTTCTGAGATAATTTATCATTCTTGCTTAAGAAAATATGTTCTAGAGTCAATTGTATTTTCGTACAAAAGCTGTGACATGCATTTTGATATACATTTAAGCATTGATACCAATTAAAATTTTATAACAATGAAAGCAACACAAACTCAATTATAGCCATCTGACTCACTTACCACTAACCTTAGGTTCCCTTTTTCTTTTAAAATTAGGTACAAGACTATCATTAAACATGCTGATTTCATCCACACTTGGTCTGTATATTTGGACTGTTAAAGATCTACATGAGATATAAGAAGAAGAGAACATATATACTAGCCATCAGAATAAAAAAAGAAAGATTTTTTTTTCGTAAGGAGTAAATATGGACTATCCTGATTAGCACAGAAGAGATTTTACATCAGCACTAGCTGACTTCCTTTAGTTTGGCAGTAGAATTTAAAATACGATGACAGAAACAATTTATGATGAAGCTCCATGGTTATTTCTACATAATCGTGGTGATTGGAACTTAACCCTTGCTCCTCCCCTGCAAAAATGCTACAACTTGTACCTCCCTCACTGAAAGAGCTCTGGAATGGCGGCTGACACCTGGGTTTTACTCTGGTTCTGACAATGCCTCAGAGGATGAGACCCAGAGGGTTTGGCCTCCCTCGCCTCCTCTTCCTTACCTTTAAAATGAATTTTAAGGAGATAACCTATGATTCCTCTCTACTTTCAGGTTTAATATCCAGTGAAGTAAATTAGTATGCATTACATATTTTCTTCTCTTTAATAAATGAATTTGCTCAGATCAGAGAACAATGGGTTGTGAAGGAGCTTATGTTGAAAGCTAACATGTCCCTACCGCCACTGTGGACCCTACCCATGCAGGTGAAGTTGGAACAGATCCTTCTTCCAACCCCCCCTTTTCCCATTCTGCATCACTTTTCCATGGACTCCCCCATAATCTCAAAGTCTAAATCCCACCCTTGAGACCCTCCCTGACCCTGGGAAGTCACTGGCTAATATTAAAAAAGCACTTTGTCTTTCCTCTTGGGCACAGAGCTCAACTCCATTGCCCAGCTCTCCTTGCAGCAGGTGACCAAATTCTGGCCAGTGGGTGTCAGCAGAAGTGACAGGAGCTGCTCCAGCCCTGGCCCAACAACATTCCTGTGTGATCATTGCTGTTTCTCTTTACCAGTCTTCTGACTGGAAGTCACACCCAAGGTGACCTTGGAAGCTATGTGCTGAAGATGATGGAGCCTCTGCCACCCTGGGTCCCTGAGCACCCTTTACATGAGTAAAAGAGAAACTTCTATTATATTAAGCCACTGAAATTTGGAGGTTTATGTATTATAAAAACCAACATTGCCTTAACGAAGACCCCCCTCTACACCAGAGATCAGCTCTCCCTCCAAGACACTTTATTCATGTTTCTTAGACCATATTTTCACCATGGAATGAATTCTTCACTGGTGTGTAAGACCGTCAAGGACAGTACACACTTTTTTCACTTTCTCATCCTCCATGAAACTCTAGTTGAGAAAATGTTGAATACAATATAGTTTGGAAATTATCGGAGGTGGTAAAAAACATCCTAGCTTTTTTGTCTTGTCCTATTTAGGTAGAAGGTAGAGATGATGAGTTTTCCTGGTGGAGAGATATAAGTATGACATCCATAACCTTTTAATATATTTTGTATACTGCCTTCCTAATAACTGTGCTCCCCCAAATACAGTGCAAATCAAATATTTTGCAAAGTTAAAACAATACTAAAGGGAGGGATAAGTGAAGAGATAAATTGAGAAATATGAGAACTAAGGGATTTAAAAAAATGTGATGTCTACCACCACTACCCCTTATGAAATTATGGCTATAAACTATTATCTCAAGCAGATCACTGAACTTTTGGTACTTTACTCTCAGTGTCAGTATTGACCTTTTTGAGCCAAATTCCTTGGACATTTTCTGTTTTATTTTCGGTTGGCCTTACCACAGCCCCTCCCTGGAACACCTCACCCTTGGTTTCCTCAATGCTGGCCTCGTTTTCTCACTCTCTGGCACTGACAGTCCTCTCTTGTCTTTTCTTTGGCTTCACTTTCTTGTCCACTCCTTGAGACTGGGTTTCCTTGTATTCTGCCTGGAGTTTTCTCCTCACAACTCCTGGAGTCCTGCCTGCCATCCGGTCTTACGGCCGCACCTACCACCTCCTGACAAGTAAGTCCCAAATCTCTGCCACCACCAGAACTTTCTCTGGAGCTCCAGACCTGGATTGTCTATGGCTTCCTTGAAATTTTGAGAAGATCTAAACATCTTGCAGCAGACTTAAATGCAAGTCCCAAATCAAAGGCATTATTTGCCTTTCTTGGAAAACCTCTTCTTCCTTTTCCCGTTTTCCCTCTCTCAGCAGATGACATCAATTTAGACACTTTAAACTTTCCATATCCTTCTCCTCTGTTCCTTATCTAAATTAGCTAATTAAAGTCATTACTATCAGTTACTTCACATAAACATATGAAACTGGCAAGAAGTATGGAATGACAAAAAGAAGATTTTCATACCCTTCTATCACACCTGAGTTACACTACAAATCTGCAGGGAACGATTAGTGTGAGTCTCACATTCCATTTCTCAACATTGGGACTGCTTTGAAACAAAATTGAATCAATGAAAGGAAGAATTTTTTGCAGAGGTGACAGGAGCTTTGCTCATTCTCATTCCTTTGGTAACCTTTGCAAAAAAAAAAAAAAAAGAGTTAAAGAATGCCCCTAATGGCTAGAGCTGCAAAAACTCTAGGCCCATGGTTTTCATTTTTTTTAATGTTTATATATTTATTTTGCGAGAGAGAGTGGGTGCGTGTGTGTGCGCATGCAAGCATGAGTGGGGGAGGCGCAGAGAGAAAGGGAGAGAGAATCCCAAGCAGGCTCTGTGCTCCCAGCTCAGAGCCTGATGAGAGGTTAGAACCCACAAACCCTGAGATCATGAATGACTTGGGCCTAAATCAAGAATTGGAAGCTTAACTGACAGAGCTGCCCAGGTGCCCCTCTAGGCCCACAGTTTTCATTCATTCCTGGATATAACTATAAAGGCTCCCATTTATTTTAAGTGTTATGTTAACATTAAAATGAGATGTCCCTTCATCTAATCAGTTGCTTTGATTTCTTGGTCTTAAATTCATTCTTCAATGTTTTCCACAATTCTTCAACATTAGTAATAACTTCCTATAGCAACTGCAGTCCTTTTTCTTTCCCTGGTGATATATTTATCATCTATTACACAAACCTCCTCTTTGCTTCCTCCCTTTGCACCACCAGCTCTAACATCTTAAATTTTCATTTGACATACTGCTTACCTAAATTATTTCATGTGTGTTCCCATCCATGGAAATTCATTTTTGTGTGACATAAATCCCTACCCTATTCTATTTCACAGTAATAAAACTTTATACTGAATTGCCAAAGAGATAGGTAACCAAGCACGCAGTTTAAATTAAGTGCAAGATACACATGTTTGAATATTCTGCTCTCTAAGATGTGTAGAGACAGGTCCTGTTTGTGTCTGAGCATTCTGTCATCTGACTCAAACTGTTGGGGTTAAATCATGTAAAAACAGTTTTTTCACTTTCATTCAAAAGTAACTTCTGCTACGCAAAATAAATAAATAAATAAATAGGCAGCACAGTAATGAAATAATATGTATATTTAAAAAACCTCTTCTAATTGATGATTACAGTTGGGCTCAGCCTATGAAAGATGCTCCATGACTGGTGCACATGCCAGCGAGATTAAAACTCTTCCAGGGTTGGCATTCTCATTGATTGTTGTCCTTCAGAACCTTCCATGGTTTCTAGGCCTTGTCCACACTAACCTTTGCTAGTCGTTGTAGCCATGGTAAATATCCTATTTATTGGATTTTATTAGCATTTCAAATTTTGACATTTGGAAAAGCACAATCCTCCTTCTTTCTCATCCTGTCATTTTTAATGTATAAGTGTCCTGGCTTTTTCCAATTTGAAGTTTCTTTTTCCTAGCGTCAGAAGAATATAATTTTGGAAAGTCAGAATTACTTTGTTAGTCTGTGGCCAGAACGTTGCAATTTCATATAACAAAATTTTAGGCAGAGGCATCATTCACATAAGTTAAGCATCAAAGTTTGCTTCTGCCACAATTATTTGGCATTTTTGGTGAAATAAGTTCTGGTCTGAATCATCTATTTAATTATGTTGCTTCTCCACCATTTTTGATGATATGACAGTTATAATGTTAGACATTTGCATAGCACCATAAAGTTTTCAAAGTGCTGCTATCAGCATAGTTCTTATTTGACTCTCAATATACATTGTGGCATAAGCAATCAGACAGCACACCCATTTTATAGATAATGAAACACAGGAACAGAGAATATCAGTCTGGAGCATGCGTGGTAGGCAGCCGAGGCCGGAGCAAACTCCTATTCCATGTTTTCTCCTCTACATCACATTATTAATAAGTGTTTACCTATTATTGCTTTCCAAATATCCAATCATCATACCCTCTTGCACGGCACTAATATCATTCCTTCATACTTGATTTCTTTCTAGAATGTGTCCCCCCTTCCAGTTTCCCACAGCCCTCACTAGAGCTACTCAAGGGCCATGTTTCACCCGTGTTTGTATCCGGGGAGATCCTACTGCATATTTGCTGAGTGACTCCAAGCTATCAATGTTCTTCTTCTCTTAGTTGTAAACTGTTTCCAACCCATGCTTTTGAAAAATATGTTATACACGTTTGTATTATTTGAGAAGAAGGCGTTTCATCCACGTCACAAGTAGAAGAATGAAAAATCAGGAGAGTGAATGGCTTATTGGAGACTATCTCGTGAGTCAGTGGCAGAGACCTGAAAAAACCCAACACCAGCCAACCCAGGTGTCCTCCTGCTCCGGCAACCTCCATACCACACGGCCAGATGCACCGGGACGATACAGACTGCGCGGGCTGTGGAAGTGGCATAGACAGCACCACTGCATCCCTTGCACAGGCTGCAATTATTTAAAAGAACTGTGGCAAACTGGACATTTTGTTCCCTTCTAATTTATCTGTGTTCCTGTAGCCGTGTCTCCACTTCTAAACACTAATCACTTCTCTAGGTGAGCTTAAGTACCTAATTATTAAGAGCCCTCCAAATTTCTAGTGCCATCTTCAATACAGTTAGTGCCCTTTCTGTCCCATTTGCCCCCTGTGCTTGGTACTGAATCAGAACAGCAAATATCCCTAATGAGGAATCATGATACAGGATTAAATTTACAAATTAAGCAATTCCTTTAGTTTTTATGTCCATTCCTTTTATCTTTGAATCCCCACCCTCCATTTGCTTAAAATACATCCCACTGTGAAACTAAAAAAACAATGCTCTTATGACAATTCAAAGAGAAACACTGAAACCTAGGTCATTTTCCAGAGACTCCTGTCACCTGTAAGCTCTTGCATGTAGCATCAGATAACTGAGGCTTCCAGGGAATGGTAGGACAATGCATCAGCAGATTTAACATTAATCTCCAGAATCCCAGATTTATTTCCTGTCCAGGTTAAGTGCTCTTTTGATTATTATAGCAAAAAATAATACAAAAAATCGATTACAACCATTAATGGAGGCTTAAAATATTAACTTCCATAGCTTTAACCCAATATCTATAATTAAATGCAAAAAAGCTACGTTAATGCAATGTTAAGGTTGAGCTTCTAATTGCACAAAAGTCATGAAATTTAAAATTAAGGTTTCTAGTGCCACTCTCTGTCAGTTCTACAACATTCCTCGCATGATTTTTTTACAATATGTGTTTAATTTAAATGAGTCAGTGATGGAGTTCCTCGGAAAGAATATAAAATATAATAGATTAGGATTGAACTTGTAGATGTCTGCTTAGAGTTTTACATAACCAACATAATTGGGAAAGTGCAATTAATTTTAAATTATGATGCCCCATTGGAGTGATTACCATACTCCTGGTTAGGAATTTATCCATTTCCCCTATAAATCCTTTCACCTTCACTTCTGATTACAAAGTAGCCATCCCTTGGAGGAGGAAAGGGAATTTGGATTTAAACAACAACAACAACAACAACAACAACAAACACAAAGAAACAACCTGTGTTGGTACTGTGGGCTGTGATGGTACATATGTGCCAGTTCTGTCAACATATGACAAAAGGTATTTATGTGGGATGATTACTTAAGAAGAATAAGTAACTCTGAATCTTCAGGTTGGTGGGCACATCTAACAGAACAAGTAAAGGGTCTAGAGGTGGGTAGATAGGGATTGAAATCCTTTTAATGCTACTTACCAGCCATGGGGACTTTGAGCAAGTTACAAGAGTAATCATGCCCCCTTTGTAGGGTTATTATGAGGATTAAATGAAGTAATATATGTAACATAGGCTTTGCAAAGCTCTCTTGGAATTTATGGCACCAAATCAGCTCTTACCATTAAAGAATGAATCGCCGCAATTTAACTATCATTTAGCCACCCATAGGTACCTCTGAAACACAAAACAATGATCATTTACAATTCATTTTATTGAAAGGTACATAGAATGTTTTTCATAATAGTTTCCTAAGGTTAGGTATGTGTCTGTGGTTTTTTACTGAGTGATCAGATATGTTCAATACATAATGCACTGAGATGCATCAGCTACCTCTGAAGGCAGGTGAGTGAAATGAATTCTCGAATATTGGGCTGCCATGCCCAACGTTTTCTTCAAATTGTATGAAGCATTTGTGCCTAAATAGAGAATGTGCCTGAGAAATTCTAGTCGAACGTGCAACTGCGACAGAAAGTTATAAATCAGAAATACGAGGGCTTAAAGCGAAAGTGCCACCTCAACCAAAACAACAATAAAAACTCCTAAGTGTGTTCTGGCAGGAATAAATGCAAGCAGCAAAGCCTGTTGTGGACGGTGCAGAGCCCAGGAAGGTAACCAAGTGAGTAAACAGCTAAGGCAGGATTATCCTCATTTGGGAGGAATCCATTCCAGACAGGAATTAAAGGAGAGGGGGCTCAGGAGGGAGAATGGAGGCTGGGGGGAAGGGCTTTTGCATCTGAAAGCAGCTAAGTTATCCTGTGGAATGAAAAGGAAATTTGTTTTTCCCTGTCAACAGTAATCTGGTTTGAGGTCTAGCAGACTGGGACACAAAAGGTACATGTGTTCCACCTACTGGATTTTTCTCCTTTGGCAGGGAGGTACACAGGCGGGGTGAAGGTGAAGCAGGCCCACTCAGAATAATGGAACCAAATACCCCTCCAAAAGTATAAATACTGATTCTGCAATAGCTACCAAAGTCCCTTCCAAAGGTATAAATACTGATTCTGCAATAGCTTTATTCAGTAGACAGATACCTTATTGCATAGTTCCTAGAACATTCACAGCCAGGTTTGCTCCTGGGAATACTACAATGCAAAAAAAAAAAAAAAAAAAAAAAAAGAGTGGGGGGGGAGACCTGGGTGGCTTAGTTAGCTAAGGGGCCGATTTAACTGATTTAATGCATTTAGTGAGTTTGAGCCCGGTGCCTGGCTCTGCACTGACAGCAGGGGGTCTGCTTGGGTTTCTCTCTCTCTTCCTCTCCTTCTACCCCTCCCCTGCTTGTGTGCACTCTCTCTCCCAAAATAAATAAACAACAACAACAACAACAACAACAAAAAGGTTTAAATGAAAGGCAGAGATACCTAAAGATACCTATACCGAAACCATGAATCACAACTGGTAACAATTACTGAAACCAAAATATCTTACACACATACAATACCCAGAAAGACATAAATAACCAATAATTTCTGAGTCCTATTGGCTCTCCCTATGTTAAATAAATGGTGTAGACGAGATTTCAAACAGAGGATCAGAGAGGAAGAATCAAATCAATGAGGTCAGCATCACGAATCACCTCTGACTACCTGTGATATGGACCAAGTTGCCTATCTTATTGGCACTTCATTTTCTAAACAACAAGTAGTAAATTCACTATAAAACCTTTAGGTGATATGAATTCTATTAGAAAATGGGCCATTTCCAGAATAAGTCAAGGGCTATAGCTGTCTACACCCAAAGACTTGTATATCTGAAGCTTTTTAAACAACGACAGCATATATTTATAATAATACAGTTTACACTTCTAAGACCAAAGAAAAAGGTAAGGTTTCAATGGTCATAAAAACAGAAATGAAAGTAATGACTATTTTCTAAGAAAGGAAACAGCTCCCTTTCAGAATAGCCTAACTCAAAAGTCTTTTGAAGTCTTTTGATTTAAAGGTATTCATACAAAATTTACCTTTGAGAGTAAGCAGGAAGAGTCTCAGAAAATAGATAAATATTATGAATTTAAATGCTTCCCTCCAGGAAACCTTAGAAAACTAAATGACAAACAAATTAGAGGTAATTAATTAATTAATTCAGCAACTATTTATTGAGCACCTACTATGTCTGGCACTGGACAAGGCAGTGAACAAGAGGGTCCGGGTTTCTGCTCCCACAGATAGTGGGAGCTATCTCCTACCATCACTAAAGAGAGACTAGTCATAGTTAGGCTTATTGGGTTTGGTCACGGAGATACATGAAGTTCAAAACAGTGGTCATTCAAGTTTCATCTCATTAAAGAATTTTTGAAATAATAGTTTACTTATATCATTTAAAGTATTTGTTTACAAATTAGCTTCTTGCTAAAATTCTGAGAATTGGCAACTAGAGCCATTTTTGAATAATGGAAACAAATCAATTAAAAAAAAGGTTTGGGGGAAGAAAACTATTTTATAAAAAAAGGACATTACCTGAGGTCAATAAAATTATACAATGTGCTCTTAAAAACTAGATTTTCAAATGTGTAGGATATCTCCTATGTTAAAAACTCTGCGACTCATTCATTCAGTCTGTATTTACTTAGTGTCTAGAACATGGGAGATAGTATCTCTAGGAGCTAATTTTACTCCATCAATAAATTTAGAAGAATGACTACCTATTTCATGTGGCTATCATGAAGGAACCCTGTCAGAAAGCTAAAATGAAATGGCTCATGAAGTTGATGCATATATTAAAATATAAGAATTCTGCTCACACCTGTTCTTTCTCCTTGGAATGGCATTTATCCACAAGTGTCCCTGTATACGAAGGAGAGAAAACCTACCTTGGATATTTAGGTTCCTGGCTAGGCTAGTCAAAAAGCAATAGGAATTCTGTTGTTACCGAATGGTCTGGATGCATTAGAAGAACAACTTATAGCTTTTTGTATATAACCAAAAGGGCTGCTACTATCTTTAAAGTGTTCAGAATAAAAGCCATTTATTAAAGTTCTTTTCAGGGTGATTTAGAAATTGTCCTCAGGATTTTCTGTCTCCTAGATAAACTACCATTTGTATACCACTTTACGGTCTATAAAATTCTTTCGTGTTCATCATGTAATTTAGTGGAAGACAGCAGTGTAGGGATTCAGAGCCCTGGTGTTGGCACCAGAAGATCAGAGTGGGTGTTCATCAATGACACTTACTAGTTGTATATCATGTGTAAGCCACCTGACCATGTTAAGCCTCAATTTTCTTATTTATAAGTTAGGGATAGTAATACCTACATTCCAGTGAAGTAGAGGTTAGACATGGTATAAAGTGATATTATCATTGATAATCCATAGCGTGCACACCAAGGGTTTCTCAGTAGTCTGCTTTTCTTCATCAGGCTGGAGGAAGCGGCTCTTCATCATTACTTCAGAATACATAATCCGACTCATCTGGCTCACAGAGATTGCCAAGATGCTTCACAGAAGCCTTTGTTCATTCTACTTTAGAGGAAACAGAAGTTGATGTAGACCTTGGAGTTTGGGAAGAAAAAGAGGCCAAGGAGAACAACTCTAATTAAAGTAATGGTCTCTTCAAATCTTAGATCTGAACCATCTCCATAAAATAGTTCTTTAACTCATGGCCAAAAAGGCCTTTCCCTATAGTCTCACAAAGATGGTCTTCCTTTGGGAGCAAGACATAAAATTTAATCCTACTTCTTTAACCCTGGAACTATGTTCCCTAGAGCAACTCATGCACTGCCATCAGATTTTATTAGGTGGGCTAAAAAGAGTCAGAAGGATATTTCTTTACATAACAGTTGTCCCTATGGGACCTTCAGAGAGACTGTTAAAATTTTCTAATGAAGAATGTCTGAGACCCGTAATATTAATGGCCTCTCTCTTTTCCTCATTCATTGATAAATCTGAAACATTGGGCTGGCACAATGAGAGTAAAATAGTACATTTTGCACAGTGTAAAGTGGTGGGTGTGGATGTTTTTGGAGGCATCAGTCTCTGGCAGCTGACTGAGTCACACTTGTGTTTGTTGCCCACTTACATCTTCAGAGAGCAGCTTGGGTGGGGATGCTTGTCACATGTGCTCATTTAAGGACAAACCCATCTGAGTATGATAACATTTGGCAAGCTTCCTCTACCAAATAGTGAACTTGCCCCACTGCCTCTGAGAACTACTGCTTGGCCAGGAAACATAGGACCTTTGACGTTCTTCACACAGAACACATTCAAGACCTTCCAACTCAACACCCTGCCTAAGAGTCCTGAGTGCTTTACCCATTCCTTAAACATTTTTAAGTTCCTGGTCTAGACCAGTAGATTATGGATGTGCAGTGAGTCCTTTTGCAACGTACAATGAATTTTAATCACAACTGAAGAATCCAAATGGCTTATTGAGATCTAATGGTCACACATTTCATTAAGAGGTTAGAGCAAACATTTACTGAGGTTCTTTATGGAGAGTTCTGTATCATACTTAGGAAAATGCTGTGTACTCCCTTAGGATGTTTGTAATCTTGCTGGGAATGAGGAAACAACATCATCTATAGAGGCAAAACTTCTTAATGCTTCTAGAGCAACACAAAAGTGAGTGCACATAGAATATATAAAGTCTTTAGGGTAAGCAAGAGGATAGAAGACTATGGCAGGGAATGGTGGAGATACATTTTCTAAGGTGAGAGAGAAGAGCACCATATGGTGGAGAGAGAGCATAAACAAGGACATGGAGGTGGGAAAGGGTGAGTCCTTTGACTTGGCTAAAGCAAGGTAATGACGAATAGAAGTGTCACTGCAGATGCATGGAGCTGTATGAGACACCGACTCATCTGGCTCAAAAAGATTGCCAAGATGCCTAACAGAAGCCTTTGTTCATTCTACTTTAGAGGAAATAGAAATTGATGGGGAGTTTGGGAAGAAAAAGAGGCCAAGGAGAATAACCCATAATAGAGGAACTTTAGAGCCAGATGAAGAATATGGATTTTAATTTATAGGTAGAATGAAGCATGTAGATTCCTAGGTCAAGAAATGAGATCAGGGGAAATAATGGCAGGAACAATTATTTTAGATGCTTAAAAGGTTTTATGAAAACACCCTAAAGGAAGGGTGGTCTATTTCTAAATTCAGAAAGGAGATAAGGGCCACCCTTTTCAAGGCCCACTGTGAGGTCCTGAAAATGAAAAGAAAGAGGCCAATTGAAGAGATACTGTTGAGGAAGAACTCAGTATTTAGTGACTGAACGGAAGAGAAGGGCAAAAGAAGAGACTTTTAAAATGATTTTAGTGCTAGGGCCTGAGGAAAGGGTATCATGGAGAGTAACTGGGAAATAAAATGGATGGCTGGAGTGGAAGATGCTTTCGGCAGTGATGGGATATTCAAATGATTAGGAACGTGTGTGCTTGTGTGTGTGTAAACTATAGACATGCAGGTCAGATTTAGGAGTAATGTCTCCTTTTCCCTAATGTTATGTGACAGTTTACAACTTTCATTCAATTATCTACTTCTTTATTAAACAAGTATTTATCAAGTCCCTACTACATGTAAGGTTTACAAGAAGATGGTGCATAAGGCTTACGGTAAGGAAATATAAAAGTTCCACCCTCAAATGGAAAATGGTTTAAACTTTATAGCAAAATTATTTAAAGGGTGCATTTTTAGTTTTTATATTATTTTCTATTGTTTGTAATTCTTAAGCCAAAGACACAATAGTGCTTTCATCATGATAGATGTGCCATCTCAACACAATTTATAATCAAGTAATTTTTCTTAGTGTACTTGGATATCTTCTTTTTTTTCCTCAAATAGCATTTATGCATTTACATGAAGCCAGTGAATAAGGTGCCTTTACAGCAGGTTTACATTTATACTCAGATCAGTCTTAATCAAAAATCTTGTGGTTCCCTAAAAGGGTTACATGTGTATGTGCATATTCTCTGCCTCACTCAGATTTGGGGCTTATGGCCATGGAATCAGAACTACTGTCAATTATATTGTGGATTCCTGCTTGTCTGGAGGTAAGAAGAGAAAGGAAAATTCATGCTTATTTTGTACAAAGCACTGTGCAGGAATCCAATGGTTGTAGCCTCTGTTCATCCTTAATTCAGGTATGATGAAAACTGTGGGAAGTCTACCTGTAGCACTGATCTCTTTTAACATCTCACTTTTCTCATGCAACTGATACCTGAAGAACCAGAGAGCTCCAGGAGATCAGTTAGTCTCAAAATTGAGTTCATCTACAAGTGCATCAAGAGGAAACCAAGTTTTAAAAACATGGCCAGATTATTTTTTTAAGCAATTTATAAAGTAAAAGAAGCACAGAAAATGGATGTAGGAATCTCATTTTTTCATAATTATTAAGATCTGAAAACCTACTTTGAAGAAAATCAGTCATGGGTAAGAAAATCATTTCTTTACAGTGGTTAAAGGAAAAAGCACCCAAAGAAATAAACAAACATATGAAAGCCTCTTAATATACCAAGGCATTACTATATTTATTTCTGACCTTTGACTACTGAGAAAATATGAAGGATGACAATTCTATAGCTATTCTATATAATGGCAGATGTTCCTCTTATTGAAGAAAAAATCTTTTTAAGAAATTTCACTAAATACTATCTAACCAAGGAGAATTGTGTGTTCACTTCAGATAGTCCTTTCACCAGTCCTTAGAATTACAAAAAATACCTTTTATTAAGCAGGCCACCTTTCAGTAGTGTGTTAAATACTTTCTTTAAGATGGATTCAGTGTTATATAGTACATGACCTAGTAGAGTGGGAAGACTATCTACAAAAATACTTCTATCAGTCCTATATTTCTACCTACTTCACTTGAGTATTACCAAATTAATGGCAAGGTCCTTTTACATGTTCAATGTATATCCTCGATGCTAAAGTTTTTCACCTAGTAATAGTACCACAATGGCTCCTCCTATCTTAAATCCATGCAGCACAATCCATTCTCTACTAGACCATCGTTTTCTTTTTGTAAACCAAAATTTGGCTTTCACACAGCAATTTCTACCAGACTATAAAAGTGCTAATGATGCCTGATTTAGGACATAAACAATTTACTGCTGTCCTCCTTTGAGCCTTTCTCCTTTTTCATTTCCCTAATCATCACACTAAGGATATTCTTTCCTAGAAAGCTGTGGGCAGGGTAAATTCCATAATGAGTTACGAACTGATTATTTTTATTTATTTATTCACTGATGCTGATATTAGACTTTGGTGAACCTGTAAGTTAAGCAGTGCACCTTGAACCTGATATTTTTCTTGCTTGAACAATTGACCCCAGCTACTCCGTTTCTACTGCTTTGCTTTTACCACTGTGCTTCCTCAATTTTCCTTCCATAAAATATTCTTTCTGCTTCTATATAACCATATCTTCTTTCATTATTTTTCCCTCACTTATCACATTCAATCCTATTTTTCTTATGTAATTAAAATATTTCCTGAGTACATTTTGGCTCAGTGGTAGTTGTATTTACATCAATATTCCATAGTTTGTTTCATGACTTGTATACAGCATATACATTCATCAAACTGATTCACATTCCCTGTAAATGGACTGAAATCCAAATTGCAAGTTGATTGTCCATAGCTTTGTGTTAAGCATGATGCCAGACAAGACTACTATTCTTTAATTCTATTTCTTCTTCACTTATGGAGGAAGACTTGAAGACAACAAGTGTGTTGCTTTAGCCTTCTAATTATTTTCGGTTGTCTTTAAGTATTTCCATTTATCCTTTAGGAAGAAAATTATAATTTCTTATTTTCTGGTCCCATTCACAATCTCTTAGTTTTCTTCCAGTTTGTGTATTTGTTCTCCATTTAAAAAGTCATAATTTATGAGTTATCTTTTGAACATACAGAGTCTTAAGGTGATTTTCTAAAAAGAGGATTTGGAGGGGGTGCCTGGATGACTCAGTTGGTTAAGTGTCCGACTTCGGCTCAGGTCATGATCTCGTGGTTCATAGGTTCGAGCCCCTGGGCTCTGTGTTGACAGCTCAGAGCCTGAAGCCTGCTTCAGATTCTGTCTCCCTCTCTCTGCCCCTCCCCTGCTCACGCTTTCTCTCTCTCTCAAAAGTAAATAAACATTAAAAAAATAAAAAAAATAGAGAGGATCTGGAGTAAAATATGCTTGAGCATCTGAAACAAAGGGAACTTATAGACTCACAAGGATTAAAAAATATTTTTATTGTCTTCCTAATTTTGAATATAAAGATGCTTTTATCTATCAGTGTGTCCTATAAGTAGTATGGGAAATTGTCAAGAAAAATTTGTTTCCAATGAAAGAGATTCAGTTTGAGTTGCAATATTTATTGAGAATCTACTCTAAGACTTTATACCAAGTAAAGTTATTTCACTTGAAGCATTCATACCTCGCAGAGGAATTAGACAAATTACAGATGATGATGATGATGATACAAATTAGGTATTAAGTTTCATAAAAGAAGCACCAAAATTTTGTTAGGGAGTGTTTATAGGAAGAATCAATGACCTTTGCTACAGACAGAGGTGAAGAGAAGAAGGCAAGAAAGGCTTCATAAACATAGTGGCATTTGAGATGGGCCTGAAGGAAAGATACCTTTGACAGAGAAGTGAAGATAGGGGTGTATATAAGCAACCAAGTAAAGAGTGTTAGATCAAAAGTGAGTTATTGAGAAAAAAAATGCTTTCCCTTGGAAACCATAGATAATATTTTGGATTTTATTCTTGCAAATAATTCTAAGCAAAGTTGCCACTCACCCATTGGTGTGAGTGGTATTCAATGTAAATATTCTTCTAGCCTATAAGGTACAATAGTTTTGAAGCCAGAAAGGATTAAGTATGTGTAATGATGTGACTAGACATACCCTGATTGTGCCCAGATGTTTCTGTAAGCTTCTCAATATGGTCTTCAAGGAAAACAGCTCACAGAACTTTTATTGTTTTAGAACACTTTTAATTCTATAAATAAATGGAAACTCATCTGCAGCTAAAAACATGGACATTCTGGATATAGGTATATATTTACGATTACAACTTCTCTATATTTCCTTACTATTTTGTCTCTAGCTAAAATTCTCTGGAAATGAATATCAAGGGCTATCAAATACAATCCAAAAAGATCATGAAGTCAAGGACAGTGAAGTTTCACTTGACTTTTGGAGTTACTTGACTCTTATTTTTGTTGTTGTTGTTGTTGTTGTTGTTTGCTTGTTTGTTTTTACTTCTTTTAGTCATTCACTAATCAGTACCACATTAGAGCCATTGAAATAATAGAAAGGTTACAGAGACTCAAATAAATGTTCTTATGGCCAGTTTCCAAACAGCACCCAATTAATGAAGGAAATGGTTAAAGTCAAAGAGCTTTTTCTCTGACATGGATTTCTAAACAATATAATTATGGTTCACTCCATGGTTATGAGTTTTAAGAGCTCCCACAAAAAAGTCTTTGCTGCAGATGTGGCCACCAGCTGCTCTACCAGACAATTTGATCCATGTTTGTAGTTATTTTAAAGCACACACGTGTGTGTGTACACACACACACATGCACACACACACTCACACACAATCTTTTTGTGTTTGGTAAAGTAAGATAAAGCTAGGCACAAAGGTCAGGTACTCCAATATGGTCTCTTTCTATTTGCTCTTTCATGACCAACACGGAAGCTTAGAAGGTCGATACATGTGAATATTGTGCCTATTATTTTGTGTTAGATTTTTGACTTCAGAATTATTGTTTTCAATAACACTTTTTTATATAAACACAGAAAATAATTCCAAGTTGAACCACTGATACTGTGTCACCTCAAGAAGTGTCCTCAGCATAGCTTCGAAATTTACCGTCTTCTCTCCAAATTATCTCATAGGGCAGTTATATGGTATCTTGCCAATAAAACAACTGAGAGTAATACCTCACGTTCAGCTGGGCATTTAGACTTGAGAAGCAATCCAGTCCAAGCCTTTACCATAGGACTGCCAAAACAACTGGATATTAGGGACTTATAAAAGACTTGAAGAGCTCTACCATTTTGTATTCTATATAGATGTATGATGTGGTATGCAAAGTGTTAATGCTTTATGAGAACAGTAGCTCAACTTTTACCAATTTCTGGCATGTGCATTAAGTTATTTTATAGGAAAAATATAATAGATTAAAAGCATAATTTAACTTTACTTTTCCTGAACATGTAACCTCTTCTTACCAACCTTCTTAAAGTATTTCTTTGATCTTTGGGATATCAGTGAAAACAGAATTTTGTGTTTGATTATGTGTACATTTACTAAAAGTATACAGGGCTTCCTTTTTCTGATGCTATTAGAAATGTGTTACAGCTTTCCTAACCCAACCTTACTATTAGGCTGGTCAAATTATTTAAAATGAACACCATAAATTCATGATACAACTTATCTGGTACATTCCTTCTACTTGTAGTTTGAAAATGTGCTGTTCAATACTGAAATGGCTCAAATATAATCATATTTTATTTCAAGAGAAGCAATGACTCCATCACCAATTAACTTTGCCCTAATGGAACTAATACAGTGTACAAGTTCAGGAATGGGTAGATGAGAAGAGGAAGGGAGAATGAAACTTACTCACTCCCTTGCTAGGTTCCGCAGAATAGCTTCCTTATTCCCACAGTGTGACATTTCTCTTCCTTATTTCTAGAATAAAGTCAATAGCCTTAAAAATCTTCTACATAGAGGTTTGTGTCTCCCCCCCGCTTTAAAAAATATAAAGATAAGCTTGCAAGAAAAAGAAGATGTCTCCTGCTAAACTGTAATATCAGATTAAACAGTTACCAAGCCCAATTTTGAAGAGGTAGTCATAACTTCATACTACCTTTCTATCCTTGTCTGCTTCACAGATCTGAGGATGGGGGTCACAGCTAGCTGATCCCTTTGGGTTGGAAAGCCTTTCCAGATGAGGTCATCATTTTCATTACTCTGTTTCTTTTCTCTCACTAGAGTGTGTTTCTAAAGGCAACCGAGGACCTCTTTAGTGAAATATTGAAGGCAGGGGATGCCTGGAATGATTAAAAGAAACAAAGCTTTCCCATAGCACTTGTCCTTTTCTCTGTAAGGAGATGAGGTAATATATAATCTCCTTCCTATATTACTACCACAAGGGCAATTTGAGGGAGGAAGAGATGGATTTCTGGGAGTGAAATCCTACTGCATAGTCAGGGCTATTTTCAGAAGGGCTAATCTTCAATACCCTCATTTCAGAATTGGTCTCTTTGCTCAGAGCAGTACCTTGAGCAGCACCAAGAAACCCCCATCTTCAAGGTAAGCATGAAAGTCATTTCCTTGCTGTAGAATATCTGATGAAGAAAAAGAAAGATGAAAAAAATAAAACAAGAGATTCTGCTAATAAAAGGTGATGCATATGAATAAATGTCAAATCTTTCTGCTATTTCTCTTGTGGTTTGGGTGTGACACTTCTATTTGATCTTTTGCTCTGCAGTTTCTACCACCAGACCACACACACATGTAATCTGGACAGGCAGCTAGTTTGCGTATATACAAATTAAATAGCCTCAAGTGCCAGTAGACCTCTGCATCTTTTTAATACCCCAATAACTGCTTCAAGTAGGAATGGTTACAGAGAACCTTACTGTAGGACATGGAATTCGCACTTGCCAAAGAAATCACTGCACGTGTAAATTAGAAACTAATCATCACTTCCTCTCTGGATACAGTGGCAGCTTTGCCTGAGTTTATGTTGAAATATACATTTTTATGAAATATTTCTCACTGTAGTCAGCATCAATTTAGAAGTATCAAACATTGAGTCCCAGTTCTAGCACGCCAGAAAACCAGGGAGGGAAGACCTGAAAAAGGAAATTGACAAAGTCCTGGACTTTTCTTACACTTTAAGAAGCTAATTGTATTTGTAAATGCCTGGTTAAAAACCTGACAATTGTCAGTGACAACTGTCACTGCCAGGCTATTCCTGGGCTTCCTCATCATATACTTTTCCCCTAAAGTCTCTCATGGAACTGAAGGGCTTCCAGAGATGAAAATGAACTTGACAATCATGTTGCAACTCAAACAGATACTGATTCTTTTCGTCACTTTTTAATTCATTGCAGATGGTGTAAATGGGATGTTTACTGGCTGGCAGGTAATGAGTCTTGTTGTAGATAATAGTGATGGACGGAATCTCACGCCTGTTGACAGCCTCGCATCTCAGCAGCTGTATGTGGCTATCACCCATTGCTTGGCAGCACATACAATATCGTGACAGGATGCAAAGTCAAGTCCATTTCCCCCAACAGAAATGATGATTTGTACACCTGAACCTCACAAGGTCACATATGAGTTGCCCTGATTTCATCCTCACTGTCCACATGGGTAGACAGTCTAAGATGTGATCTAATGTCTACTGCTCTAAAAGGAAAATGTAATCTGTTTAAACATCCAAACACTCCTCTTCCCAGGTACCACCATTCATCACAACTGTCAGTGCTTCTGTGGAAGAGTAATGACCCTCAGGCATGGGATAATGCTCCATAGGGGCCTTATGAATGCCACTGCCAAGCACAGAAATTGATCGGTTTTCAGTGGGGCTGGTATGTGCATCATGAAAGACCTGCACTTACTCACTAAATTACAAGTGGCTGTTTACCCCTTATACAATAAAGCCAGGGTTAGGGAGCCACAGACCCTGCTGATTTTAATTGTCCCAAACATGTGAGCACTAGATTTGGACTCGTCAGTGAGATAGATTTAAACAGCTTGAAACTGAAGTTGGATCAGAGTCATTCAAAAATACATTGGAAGATAACACAGGTATTGTTGCCTTCCACTCCTTCTGCTTTTCCTTTTTTTATTCTCTCTATCAATGGAAGGCAACAATATCCCACCATCCAATATAAACACAATTAAAAAAAAAAACGGAATAAGCATGCCAGTGAGAAATTAACTGTTTCCTTCCTGTGGGTGTTCCTTCACCTCTGGATTTGTCTACACATTCATTCTACAAAGTAGGATAAAGATGAACAGCTATGTAATATGAACTCATGATTTTCAAAGTGTCTCCCGACAGATCTGTTTCCTCATCTAACCTATGTTGACCTTTTTCTTTCGATTTCTTCTACCCTCCCAATCTCAACAGCATTTACTATCAAATCTTGTTGGGAGATAGGATATCTTGCACTCTATAGACTATTCATACCTTGATAAATGATCTATCGCTATGAAAGTTTCATCCAAAATGTATCTCTTCCTCAGCTCTCAAGCATCCTTTTTAAATCTGGATATTCTCTTGTGATCTCTTTTGATCCTATCTCCTTTAGTTCTAGTAGTAGTACTCTATCTTCAAGGCTTTTAGATTCTAGAAAGGGCACCATATTTTTCATATTTCTGTGATGTGACTTCCTAATATACTTCTGATTTCTAATTTCTGTCCAATCATTTTTTTTTGTTTTCTTTTTAAACCTGAGAGCATTAAACACTTAACAACTATAGTGTATCTTTTAGTAAATAAATTTTGAATGTCCTGTTATTTTATTAGATCATAATATTTTTAAGCTTTTCCTTTTTTAGGGGGTAAAATAGGGACGCCAAACTGAAGAGAAAATAAATGATACCCTTCAGGATGTGACATCTACATTAACTCACAAAGCATCAGTTGGTCTTGCCTTGGAAATTATTTTCCAACCTGTATGAGTTGAATGGCTCAACATGACTAAATGAAGAAAACCACATCTTTTGCTCACAATGACTCATTCCATTTTTAAGAAAATTTACTAAGTAGTGAATCACCTTGTGAAATCATTTCAGTTTGGAGAGCTCTTTCTGCTTGGGAGTTCTCTGTTCTCTTGGCAGTTCAGGGTTATGCCCAGCTTAGCTATACATTTGGTGTTCACAAAATTCTGCTTATTAATATCTTTAGTGATGGGACTCAGACACTTTCTTGGGAAGAGAAACTTACAATTAGAGAGATTTTAATAATTAATGCAATATACCAATGAGATAATGAAATTGGGAGCTCTCAGTATACTGCCAGGGATGAAGAAATCTTTTTGAGAATTAGGAATATGCTAGAAGACAATAAAAAAGATCAGATAGTGAACTGAGCAAAATGACCTTTGATGTAAAGCGTCAGCTAGAAATGTCAATCCAATTCAGGACTGGATACAAAGGGACATTGTGTTGCTGAGCAGAGAGGTATTAAGTTACCTGATTATCTTCTCTGGAAGAATGCATTATGGTTTAGACACTTTTATTACCTGAAAGATGTAGACAAATCAGGGAAGATTAACAACCAGTTTTATTAGGAGGTAGCAGATGAGCTGGCATGAATAGTACTGGTTGTTAAGAGTTCTGTATTCTCTTCTCAGCTTTGATATTCTCTCACGTGGGAATAGTCATTCTTGAAATTTAGATAGGATAATTTACATTCTGTTCCCCAAAGAAAGGGCAGTTTGAGAACTGGAGGGAAGGAAAGGTTTAAAAAAGCATAAAGACCTGAAGTGGCAAAAGGTCAGGAAATTCTATTATAGGATTAATAGAACATTAAAACAACAACAACAAACAACAACAGTAATAACCATTTGTTAAGCTTTCACTTAAATAAGCTCAGTGCATTTAGTATTTGCAACAGGTCTTTCATATATAGTACCTAATTGTTTCCGGCCCATGAAATAAGGCTATTTCATAATACTATACTATTATACTCAAGTTTCCCTGGAAATATAATTTGCATTATATTCATTCCAGGAACTCTGATTATGAAATTCAACATCACTTTCAGTTAGTTACCTTTAACTCTAGTGCAATTTGCTCACCCTGTGCCACTTACTCTGAAGCTGTAACTTATAGTCTCATAGGAATGGCAGTTGGAAAAGGCTACTGCCCCTTGCCTTCTGAATGATTTTCTAGATGTATTTTTATACATAGTTGCATATTTTACCAATTTGCATTATTTATGAGTGTCATTGAGCAATGATTAATATAATTTTCTAGCTTATTAGTGAAAATAAGTTGTTTATAAACTAACAATACATCACTGTTTTTACACAGGTCATTATTCTTGGGTGTATTTATTATGGCTTACCATTTATTAAAGGATTTCAGTTGGTTGACAAAGTATAATAGAACTAAAATTCTTGTAAGCAATGTCGGTGACTCACTAAAGCTCCAATACATTACACTAACATCAACTCCTGGACTTAATCTTTTAATTTGATTGGGAAACACCTATGAACAACAGATTCCCTTGCTTTCCTGATGTTCAATCAAGTTACATTTGCCTCTAACCCCTGTAAGTGATCTTCTCTGTGGACTAGTGTGAGTGGTAGATGGTGGTGAGAAGCAGAACATTTAAACCCATTAGTTAAAAGGGGCAGAAGAAGAGTTCAGAAGACTTGTGATCTTAAGCTGGTCTGAGGAAAACAGAAGAATCAGACTTGCAGTGAACCTTAGTGAAATAGGCCCAAACTCTCACTGGCATCCTCATCTACTGAGGTTCCTGATTGCTGGTGACTTCCTCAGTGATGTTAACAATCCTCTCTCCACCAAATAACTGCTTCATTTGCCAGTATCATTAGGCTTTGTTCATTTTTCCTTTCTTCCTTCTCTCAGGAAGAACATTTGTAGGCCAAAACAATCCTTTAGTAGGCCAAAAACATAAGAGATGCTGTATTTCATAATTCCGTTTCTGCTCTCTTAGCTGGTCAACATAAGATATCTCGAATTTTCTGTGAGGCAATATAGATGTGGCCATGAGACTATAATCTTCAGCTTTGGGTGTCTTCTTAACTATTAACTATTTACTTAACTTCTTAACTATTAATTAACTTAACTATTCTCTTCTTGCTCCCCTATACTCCATTTTCTTTATACAGCAACAACAATTTCTTTCTTTAAAAAAATTTTTTTTAATGTATATTTATTTTTGAGAGAGACAGAGATAGAGTGCGAGTGGGGGAGGGCAGAGAGAGAGAGAGAGACACAGAATCTGAGGCAGGCTCCAGGCTCCGAGCTATCAGCACAGAGCCCTATGCAGGGCTGGAACTCATGAACTGGAAGATCATGACCTGAGCTGAAGTCAGATGCTTAACCAACTGAGCCACCCAGTCACCCCAACAATGATTTCTTTAAATCAGAAATCAGACCCTTCCATGTAAGTCTCCAATGGCTGCCCAATGCAACTAGAATAAAATCCAAACTGCTCAGTGTGAAGCCTATATAATCTGGCTCCTGACTGTTTTTCTGATCACGTCTCCAATATACTTTTCCTTATTCACTGACCTTTCATAATTCACATGCCTAGCTCATTTTAATCTCTGAGTGTTTGCTATTCCACTCTGCTTGAAATGCTTTTCCTCCAAATTTTCATATGTTGCTGGCTTCTGACATCATTCAAGTCTCAGCCACATGCCATCTCCTTACATGCTATTTATATTAGGTTAGACTCTTGTTTTCTTCTTTTCATTCATTGCTGTATGTTAGTGCGTTTACATATTTATTGACTATATCCTCTAACTAGAATGCTCCCTGAGGAAAGGGGACCTTTTGAGTCCCACTCACTATTATATTCCCAGTGCCTACAACAGTAGGGGCTCCATAAATATTTGCTAAATGAATGAATAAATAAATGACTGAATAATAAAAGAATGGACAGTAAACAAGGACAATACCAGTGCTTTTCAGTGGTTCTTCAAATGCATCTCAAATGTTCTAAAAACAAAAATGTACATTCATAGCACATCAGCATCAAAAGTATTAATTTTATTAATTAAAAGCCTGGACCTTAGTGTACATTGATGACTGGTCCAAACTCATGTGGCAAAATAGTATTGCATAGGTCTGGTCTTGTATCACGTCAGACCAGTCAGTTCCAGAGTGTCTTTTTGAGAACACAATTGTAAACCAACGATAATTAATCTGAGGTCTGTCATTAGGCTTGAGGGAGTCTATGAATCCTTTCACAGGGTGTTGTCCATCTTTGAAGAGATGGTTCACAGCTTTCTTGAGATTATTAATGGAAGCCTTAAACCAAAAGAAGCTAGAGATCCTTTTAAGCAAACCCATTCTTTTTTTTTTAATGTTTATTTATTTTTGGGAGAAATAGCAAACCAGGGAGTAGTAGTGAGAGAGGGAGACAGAGGATCTGAAGTGGGCCCTGCACTAACAGCAGAGAGCCCGATGCAGGGCTTGAACCCACAAACCGTGAGATCATGTCCTGAGCCTAAGGCAGATGCTTAACTGACTGAGCCACCCAGGCACCCCAGGCAATACCATTCTAAAGCATTTGCTATGCTATCTTCCTATGTGGTAGCATATGCTTTTTAAAAAAAAAATTTTTTTTAATCTTTATTTATTTTTCAGAGAGATACAGAGTGTGAGCAGGGGAGGAGCAGAGAGAGAGGGAGACACAGAATCCGAAGCAGGCTCCAGGCTCTGAGCTGTCAGCGCAGAGTCTGACAGGGGGCTTGAACTCACAAACCATGAGATCATGACCTGAGCTGAAGTTGGACGCTCAACAGACTGAGCCACCCAGGCACCCCAAGCTTTTTTTTTTTTTTTTTTTAAGTTTCTTCATTTATTTCGAGAGAGAGAAAAAGATGAGCAGGGAGGGGCAGAGAGAGACAGGGAAAGAGTATCTGTGCTAAAAGCATGGACCTCGATGCGGAGCTCGATCTCATGAACTATGAGATCATGGCCTGGGCCGAAATCGAGTCCCACGCTTAACCAACTGAGCCACCCAGGTGCCCCTCATGATTTAACTGTTATTTTTTGGAATAGCACATGACATACATGTCTGTATCCTCCACTCTGCTAAAACACCTTTGGCCAGCAGGATTTAATCTCATTTTTACCTGAATAGGTTGGGCATAAGCATCTTATTAGCCTAAACCTCTATATAGACATTTATTAATTTTACAATTTTAGGAGACATTTTTAATCTTAGTCCTAGAAGATTTAAATGAGATAACACAGGGTATGTTGAACCATATCAAACTGCCATTTCTGTGGATGAAAAACTGACAAAGTGAAATGGTTCAACCTGTGGTAAGTATTCAAATGTCAACTGTGATTGCTCTTGGAGAAGCAATTCTCACTTTATAGTCCTCCCTTCCTGTAAATATTTCACTCATGTGAAATGTATTATTGGTAAGTGGTGCTGGGGGATGGGGCTGAATTTGCCCATGATTTTAATTTATAATACGTAGGCTTTCTTAATTCTTACCACAGCAGGTACCTCCAAATGATACCACAGAGACAGCCTGGAGAATGGGCTTTAGAAGATGAAATTCATAGTCCCCAGATGCACTTTTAACTGGACAGCTTTTAAATGGAGATCAAATCCATGGAGCAGATTCATGGGTTCTACATCGGTCTCTTATTGTTGCTTAACCAAGTATTACAGTCTTAATGGCTTACAAAACAGGAATTTTTTTTACAGTTCTAGAAGACAGAAGGCCCCAAATCAAGGTGCAGGACTGCATTCTTTCTGGAGCCTCCAGAGAAGACTCCCCCTTCTCATCTTCTCCAGCTTCTCAATGCAGCCTGCATTCCTTGGCTCACGGCCCTTCCTCCACCTTCAGAGGCAGCTATCTTTCATCTCGTTTTCTCTGAGGTTCTGCTTCATCCTCACATCCTCTTCTCTGATTCTGACCCTATCGCTTCCTTCTTCCTCTTCCAAGGACTATTGTGGTTATATCAGGACCACCCAGATAATCCAGTATAATCTTTCCATCTCATGATCCTTAACTAACATCTGCAAAGTCCCTTTTGCCATGTCAGGCAACATATTCACAGGTTCTGAAGATTAGGATAGAGAGGAGTTACCATACTGTGTATCACAAGAACCAAAATTGCCCAGATACCTAAATTTCAAATAGCAAGCAAGATAGTATTTTACTTCTTTAAAGCTCCCATCACGGTAAGCTGCATAGAAGGGTTTACACATACCCTCATATAATTTTTAAAGAGACGGAAATTTACAACTCTTCAGCTTCCCTTTTGGCACATGCGTATGGAAATCATAGTCTTACTTTTGGTTTGTAGTGTCTTATTTTACTCCTTTACCCACTTTCAGTTAATCCTTCTTCTATTCCAACTGGTCCCTTTTTGCAGAATTCATACCGCTATCCCTAGCCAAAGAATGATCAGTATGACAAATTCTCTCAGCACTACCTTCTACCAACTCTGAGAATAAAAGGTTGGTTTTTTTTTTTTTTTCAGCCAAGAACCAACCAGGAGAGTTTCAGTGTAGCTCATCACACCTTTCTGTGCCCTTCCTTTGGGCACTAATATGTACAACCTGTCTCTGAGGGCTAACCAGCATTTTCAGGTATTGACACAAATGACTCCACCATGAGAAATCCCTTCTTTCAGCTCCTTGTTTGCATAAATGTAACTCAAATGTCTTCCTTCTTCTTTCACCTAAAATATCTGCTCTCTTGACCTACATCTCCCCTGTCCACTATCTCCTGTGAACGCGAGCCCTCACACATTTAAGCCTCCGCAGCACGGGCCCATCGTGACAGCCTAACATCCTTGTCCTGCTGGAAACTATTCAGCATCCAGAGGACCATCTTTATGCTGATAACACTAAAATATAAAATAATGCCAACAGCTGGTGCTACAAATGGCTTTTAAAAACGATGTTCATTCACTAAAATTCCTCTTGCTACTTTTGACATGAAACACGCAGTCTCTAATTATTCTGATCAAGACGGTGAAATACAAAAACAAACTTTAATTGTGTTTAACAGATATTTAATCAGGACTCACTGAACTACAGATTAAAGCTGAAATTCATAAACCATAATTACCCGATTGTCGCAATCTTTTGGTCCACATTCTCCTTCCGTCTGGGCGTCTGGCACCTTGCCCCGAATTTCTTTTACTGTCTTCTCAGCTTCGTTACTGTTCATGTTTTTCCAGCAGAGATTTAGCACAGATTACAAAATATCTGTTCTTGGCAACTTTCTTCATTAGCTTTTTTTCCCCCTTGCAAAAAAGTTTATTTATTTATTTTTTTCCTACCAGAGTAGCTGGAACAGGCATACGTTTAGGGTGCTTCTGTGACACCAACTAATTATATAGTTATCAGGAGATAATGCGGTAGCGATAACTAGCGTTACTATAGTTATCACGTAGGTATCATGCAATTTGTCCAGTATGCCAAGCGGTATGTCCCAGTCACCATGTAATTACCTCATGTCACTACTGCATTGTTTTATGGAAAATGCTTATCTCTCCCTAACAAAACTTTTCCACCACATTTGAAAATAAGTAATAAAAAGAAGTGGAATTCTGAGTTCTCGTTTCCAGGACTGCTCATTTCCAGTAAGATGTCATGTGAATTAAGAGAAACACCTGTCCTCTCCTAAAATTTTGATTAAGGAGCAAATGGAGCACTTCTATTTTCTTTTGCTTCATTCCGTCCAGGTGAGAGAAGTAATTACCAACAATACATACATTTTCTTTTTCTTTTTTTCCTAAAAAAGCAAAGTAACAAACAAAACATACCAAAAAACCCACCGCACCCCACCCTATTTACTTAGGATTCGTTTAGTCTGGCACTTCCCCCCTACTCTTCCCTTTCAAATCTCAGTCACTCACATTTGTTTTTTCCTAGAATTATGGTGTAAATCATTCTTAACAAGCTAGCTTGAAACTTGTCTCACTCGGTAGAAACATTTAACGCCACTGTAATTGAAACACGGAACTGCAAGCTTGAAACTCTTTCTAACTATTTTTTTTTGGGCCACTCTTCAGAAGGACACACAGAGCTTCCCTTGCCGTGCAATAACCCCTGTGTCACACAGTCAGGATAACATCATAGACCAAGGCAAGAGGATAAAGAGAAGGCTCTGGCAAAAGAAGAGGTGGGTGGTTCCTTTGTTCCCCCCAGTTGGGCACACAAGCTTATGAAGCAAGAACTGCAGTTCCTACTTATTTATCTCAAGTTCATGGCTTGAAGTCTGACCTCACTGAGACCTCTGGATAGGGCATTCCACCGAGAGTTCCAGTTTGAAACAGAATGGAGTGGCTTACTCTGCGGCACAGATGAAAGCTGTTTCCAATTCTGCTTTTATTAGTCACCTCCCAGTCTGATAGCTGCCCATTCAATTGTACACTTAACTCAAGTTGGGGTAAAAATCACCCCCAGATGATTTAGAAGGGCCTGAAAAATTGCTATTCCATCCCAGCGCATTGTTCTTCAATCACATAGTTCCTCTAAATACAGTTGACAGCCTTTGAGATGCAAAATGCATCACTTTAATGTAGTAGAGGTCCCCTTCACTGCATTGCCAAATCTATTTAGCAGAATCTTCTTGGAATAATCTGTCCCTAGACCTGAGGATGCGCAGTGATTTTAAGCATTTTAAGCTAACGATAATGGTTAGTGCTGAGAACAGATGTACCTGGCTGTGATGTGATCTATTCCAGTAGGCTTTTATGAGCTGTTCATTCCTATTGACTTAGCATTTTATGTCTGTGCTTTTGCCTGGTGTGATGGTTGCATAGGGGTGTCATGTGTGTATTTTCCTGATGTGTGATGGCTGCACAGGGGGCTGTGTGTATTTTCTCACTGCAATGGCTACACAGGGTGTTGCGTGTGTGTTTGCCTGGAGTTACAGCTGCACGTGTTATTGTGTGACTCTTACCCCCATTTGATGCCTGCTTGAAGGGTCCTATGTGTATCTTTTTCCTAGTGTGATGGTTGCACTCGTTGCTCTGCTAATGATGGACATTTCTAGCAATTATCTATCTACAGGGTCCTGGGGAAAGAATTGCAGTAAAATCAATAAACAGTGCTAGACAAGCCCTTGTAAACATAGAGTAACACCCCTGCATAAATGCCTTTTCCTACTATAACATGTTAAAATCCAAGTGCTGTTACCGTATTGGCATCGGGATAAAATTTCTATGGTCTCTCCATCTCTTTCATATATTGCAGTTGTTTGGGTGAGTTTGAGATTACTGCTGTTTGGAGGGCTTTTACACATGAATCCATCTAATGACACTTTTCACTACATTGTCCTACATATCACCTCTTATACTCCACCCTGACTTGCTCTGGTACAATAGCTGATGTTCTGAAAGTGAATATGCCTTTCATTTATTCCTGCAGTCTCACCAAGCCCTCCCCACATGCCCCCTACATCACGCACGCACAGCTCCCTCCCTTGCCTCCCTGTAGTCTCTGTATCCCTCCCGTGTTCACCAAATGGAACTGACAAAGGAAAGAACCAATGAGGTTAAAATCTTTTGAAACCCCTGGAAT
This sequence comes from Herpailurus yagouaroundi, assembly GCF_014898765.1. NCBI lineage: Eukaryota > Metazoa > Chordata > Mammalia > Carnivora > Felidae > Herpailurus > Herpailurus yagouaroundi. The sequence goes on from NW_024412403.1 coordinate 61,836,642, forward strand.
ACAGATGAGCTGGGAGGCATCTGGAAACAAAACCAGACACTTGAAATCAAAGAGACAAGTAAATTACTATCCTAATCTAGGAAGAATAACTAAAGGTGTCAGTGGGGTTCCATTGATAGCACTTGGCCCTGGGCCAGAATGCCAAGGGTTCAAACTCCACACCAGCTTTGGGCTCAGACCCAAGACTTGCCACTGCAGGGCGCAGCAGCATGTGTGGCAGTGTTAAAGGTGTCAGCCTTCTGCAGAGAGCTTAAGTCCAAGTCCTTCTGCCTGCTTGTCATTATACCCCAGAGGGATGCCGAGACAACCCTAGCTTCCTCTCCAGTGCCTTTCTCAACAGGACAGGCTGTGGAGGAGCTAGTGCACAGCGGCAGTATTTGCTAATATCAGTATCGTACATTTACTGAAATGCCCCTTTTCTGATGAGACTGCTTGAAGGAATAAAGCATGTGCAAGAAAATCCAACAACCCACCAAAAAACCTGATGTCTGGCCTAAAGATTCTTCCATCAATGCAAAGAGCTAAGTTTGGAAACCTAAAACCACGTGTCTAAATGAAAGGAAATGTTTTCATTGGAACAGCTTACATGTCTGGTACACTTGCATAAAAACTATTGCATAGCATTTTAGAGCTAAAATTGCTATAAAATGCTTAATACAGTAAGAATAATTATGAGATTTTGCACGCACAGCTGGTATACAACTAAAGTCTCAGCCACAGATTCAATGGAGCATGGGAAAACCATTTATAAAAATTCCTAGTATGCCAGTTTAAGTCACCATCAACAGCCCATCAACACTTCCTCCATTCTTTAGGTGGATGGGGAAGAGATGTACCTGTTAAATGCTTTATTTCTTCTTTCATGGATGTCATTAATACTTTATTCAGGGAATTCTAGTTATTACTTGAGAATAGCAATATAAATTATAACAGGACACAAAAGATTTGAACCCAAGGCTTCCTTCCCCATTGAGCATAAGGGTTACAAATATAATAAATAATGAACCAAAAGACCAAATTATGAGGTCTTCCTGCAGTACCCTCCCACTTCTTTTACTTCTTTCTATCCCTTCACTTCTTATCTCCTCTCTTCTCTGAGATTCAAATCTCTCAGTGACTTCCTGGGTGCTCTGCACCCTCCCTCCCTCCCCCACCAGTCACAGCCCACCTGGCCTGGCCTTGCCCTAGGTAACACCTCAAGGACAGAACTCTTCCTTCTCTTTCTCCAATCAAATTATAATGGTTCCTTCCTCTCCATTCCTTTTAGCCCCAACTAATAATCACTTGAAAGGAGCTAAAGTAGTTTGAATGAGCTTTTAGTGGCTAATAATAATTTAATATAGATTATTTCTATATTTAAAAAAAGTGAATTTAAGAGTCAAGGAAGAATTTCTTTATTGTGGCCTCTTAGGGTCTATAGAAAATGCCAGAGCAGGTGAGATGATTCTAATCAGAGGAATTTCTGGATGTTCCATCGCACTATTTTGGTCAAAGGATAAGAAGCCACTGTAGATATATGGGAACCCCCCAGAGGGACAGTCTGCCAACACAAAGCTAACATGGTACAATATAAACTGAACTGGACCAGAATCATGAAACCAAAGTTTGAGTATCAATAAACTTTGCCACCAAATGTTTGGGGAAATCATTCAGTTCATTCAGCTGGGAAGTTAGGCCCCTATATTAGCAAATCTCTATGGTTCTTCCAGCTCTAAAATGAGGGTCATGTCATGGCTCTCTGACTGAGGGTCAGTTGGCTCTTCTGGTTTTGCTGCTTCTTCCAGCTAAAATTAGAGGTTCTGAATAAAAATGGTTACCAGTAGTTCCACATGGAACCTAACTAAAGAAGTGTTGAAGCCCATAAGTAAGTTTTAAGTTCTCTGTTTACTAACTACATATACTACCTTTGAGCTGGCTCCTTTATGCTGTATAGCTATTTTCTTAGCATTTTGTTTTTTCCCATGTATTAATTCAAAAATCATTAAAATATTTTTTCTTTAATGTTTACTCACTTACAGAGAACGAGCAGAGGAGGAGCAGAGAGAGAGGGGGGACACAGAATCCGAAGCAGGCTCCAGGGTCTGAGCTGTTAGCACACAGCGCGATGTGAAGCTCGAACTCACGGACCAGACCGTGAGATCATGACCTGAGCCAAAGTCAGATGTGCAACGGATTGAGCCATCCAGGCGCCCTGATTCAACAATCATTTAATGAGCACTTTCTATATATGAAACACGGAGGTAGTCACTAATGATATAGCTTCTCTGCTTCCTAAGAAGCACAAATGAATCTACTGTTTTTGTCCATTCTCTCTGTCTCTCCCCTTCACTTCTATGAGTAAATACATATACCTCTAAAACTATAAAATTAGTATAGAAAAAATAAGAGGAATTAAATTTATCTAATATGCACCCAGTCCAAAGTACTGTTTATCTTCAACAAAAGAATATGATAATAATTTTGTATTAGAAAATTATAGTCATTCAAATATGCACTTCAATAGTATCAATGGTATTTCTCAACATGTATTTTGAGGTCACTGATTTACATTAAGGACAATAATTTGGGTGGCAAGAAAATTATAAAGGTGAAACAATCCCTTCTATAGATAAAATTCTTGGATAAAATCTGAGACTCCTATAAATAGCCTCCGAGAAAGTGAGAACACAGAGTATTTTTGTTTAGTCTTTTCTCCTCAGAGGATTTAGGGTTCTTATCCCTCCAAAATTTCTTTCCTGAATTAATAATAATAACTGCAATTTGTTGAGTACATATTAAATTCCAGGCACTTCCAATACATTACTGCATGTTAAGAAAATGATTCTGTAACGTAGATATTCTTACTCTCACTTTAAAGATCTGAAAACTGAGGACCAGGGAGGTGAAATAATTTGTCAAAGATAATACAGTGTGCAGAGTTAAACTCAGGTTTGCCTTGGTGAAACATCGTTCCATAAACATTTCTTGGTTCTACCAAATCTAACTTTATTTAAAAAATAAATAATCTTGCTTGAATGCTTTGTTCGCAAAAGGGGAAACACCCTTTACATTCTTTCTTCCCATTCATTCATTGCATTACATACAGTACAATGAAAACAGGAGATGGTTAAGATTTTTCTAAGTAGGTCTGGCTACCTTTTCATATTTATTTGGACTGAGATGAATAATTAAATTTGGGGCTCTCAATCAAAGGGAAAGAATGAGCTATTTGCTATCTGAATATGTGCTTGTTATTAATTGATCAGACATGGATAAGGTGTGCCATTACAACTATATTTGTGAGGTCTGATTTATGTTGTTCTATTGCATATTACTCTGTGCTGTTTTTCATTTTCTTGCACTTTGGACTTTTTGTTTTGTTTTTATGAATTTAGTCACAGTTGGTTGTGTTTTGAACTTTATAAAAATGTAATACTCAGAAAATTTAAAAAAGAAAAAGAAAATATTTTCAAAATGATGTCAAAATCAAATCTACCCTCACTAATTTGATTTGTAGGAAACAGAGAACAAAGTATTGCAAGCAGAATGCTTTTAAATACATCCTAATTACTTCAATGTGCAAATGCATTGACTAAATCAAAGCATGCATTTAACACTTTGCACTTCAATTGTGCTTATTCATCTAAGTTCTATAGATAGCAGGTCCACGAAGAAACAGGAGATAAACTTCAGTATAGCCAATCATTCCACAGTTATAGGAGCAAAACTACTGTTCTGAAGTTCAAGCTTACCTGTCAAGTAAGCTCACTTTTGGACTAATACAAAAGACCACCACTCCAACTAATACCAAGTAACAATTTACTGCAGCTACTCAAGTTTTCCTGATTAACTCTGTCTTCCCTATTCTTCCCTTCTGCTTTCAATGGGGCAGGATGAAGGAGTGGGGGCAGTAAAGCCCCACTTAAGTATTTAGTAGGGTGAGTCCTGGGGAATGATGCCAGGGGGCTGCAGGCGATATGCAGTTGAGGGTGGGAGAGAGTCATGATGTCAGGGTTACCTAGAGCTTGGTCTGGGACCAGCTACACCAGAATCATCTGAGGAGCATGTCAAAAAGACATATATCAGACTCACACCCCAGAGCAAATCAACTAAATTAGTGTGTCTTGAGGTGGAACTCAAAGATCTACATTTTAAATGAGCTTCCCAAGTAATTCTTATGCTACTAAATAGCCTGAGAAACACTGGCTTATGCACTTAAGTTCTCTGATTCTAGAGCCAGTGTGAGCCCTGATGGTATACCAACCCTCTGTCCCAGTTGTCAAGATACAAGTGCAAGTACAACCAGCTGTCCTGGGAGGAATTAATTCTGGTAATAATAGGCCCAAAAGGGCTTAGCCAGGCATGATGCTGTCTGATATGCAAGATCTCATCCAGTCTCCACAGCAAGGACTATGAGATAAGCAATACTACTATTCCCATCTTTCACTTGAAAAAATCAAGATTCAGAGATTTAGTAACTTATTGTGGATTTCACACCAGTCATTGCAGGCGCTCTTAAGAACTACACTACTTTAATTCTTAGCCTTGTGCCTTGCAGAAAAATATGTTCTTGAAAGATATTTACTTCCAAAGATGTTCATGATTTGGTGATAGCATCATTGTAATGGAACTTGCCTAAATGTTAGGAAAATAATACATAGGGTGTGAACATTTGAAACCAAGTTAACTTTTCCTTCATTTATCTTTATAGATATTGAAGTCATCTAAAGCAGCTAATCTTTCATTAGTTCATTCAACAATCATGCACTTTGCCAGATCCTGAGGTAACAAACATAAATAGGACATAACCTCTACCTTCACTGGATTACAGTTCTGAAAAAGAGATGAGCTTGTGTACAAGTAGTTCTGGGTTAACTTGTAGTCAGTCAGTGGAGGCCTGAGCTGGAGGGAGAGTGGTTCATTCTCCTGGCAGAAGGGAAAGAGGGTGCCGTCTGGAAATGTTTAGTTACTCCAGCACTTTGCCATTGGCTAGTGTAAGGAATTTAGATTTTTAAAGATTACATTTTCACTTACACAGTTTTGTTAGAAAAGGAGTGGACTAAGTTACTTGAGTATTTTGAGCCAATAAAACTTTATCTGGTTCATTCTTTCTGGCATCTAAGTGGGTTTCTTTTTTGGCTAAGTTCTCTGTACAGAGCCAAGTAAGTTGTTATGTTTATTCATTCTTACACAGAGTAGCCAAGATTCTATTCTTGAGATGGGTGCCTGATAAATGTTATCAGTAGTAGTTTATTCTACCAATAAAAGTGACTTTATGTTGACATATTGGCTGTGTCCTTTACTTCATTTTCATATGTCTCAATTACTCAAAATGTTATTATTAGATTATTACATTATTACAGGATGAGAAATTTTGAAGTTAAAAACAATTGAAAACATAAAGAGTGATCTAGATTTCTTCCTTTATGATAATCTTATATACATGTACATGTGCTTTGAGCATATTAATGTCAGAACTGATTGATGGAGTAAAGAAAATGAGGTTCTAGAATGTTAGAGCACAAGCTGAAAACCTGAGGCAAATGCACAAGGATCACAAAAGAGAGAGAGAGAGAGAGAGAGAGAGAGAGAGAGAGAGAGACTCTGAGAAGCACTGAGCAATAGAAACAATGTGATGTGGCTCAGAAAATACACACCATATCATATTCAATATGATCTAATTCCAAAAATCTGTATCACAGATATTCCAAAAGCTTAATACATTGGAAAGCAAAACATTTTAATTCCATTAAGGGTGATAAATATTAAACATATATTAATTTCTTAAATTGAATGATCAAATTTTAAATTAATATTATTTAAATTATTTGCTGTTTGCTTAAACATTTTATTTTTTGTAATTATTAGCATTTTTTAGAACATTTAGAAAGTTTAAGAAAAAGAAGAAAAAAATCACTTAATTTCACCATACAAATGTGGTTCACATTTTAATGTATTTCCTTTGATTATAACCAAATATTTTCATTTTTATAATTTAGGATCATGTTAGGTATACAAATTTCTTTTGGATTATGCATTTTTAGTTACATTATTTCATGAACATTTCCTAGTAAAAAAGTTCTTTAAAATATCTTTAATAACTATGTAAATAATACTTGTTATGTGCAAAGATAACTATGGATGTTCCATAATTTGTTTAATAATTTCTCCAATTAAATATTTTTCAGATTTTTTTTTAGGATTTATTAGGATTTTTTCCCCTTTTCCACTTTTGTAAATGACACTGTGATGAACATCTTTGTACATAAATCTTGGTCTGAGTTTCTACTCCCAATAGATAGATTCCTAGAAGTAAAATTATTGAGTCAAAAAGATACATTTTTTTAAAGAAAGGTTATTGATGATATATTGCCATTTTACTTTGTAGAATTTAGTGTCAATACAATACCCCCACCATCACTATATGAATGCCAGTTTAACTGCACTCTTACTAGCATTGAGAATTATTATTTTTATAAGTCATGCCAATAAGTGCTAGTATGTTATAATACTTTTTCATATGTTCATTAGACATTTGCATGTCCTCTTTCATAATTTTTTTCTTTTCATAATCTTTTTAGATTTTTTAAACAAATAAATATCTCAGTATCTTCATATCTTTGCTTCCATTCCATCTCTGATATTATCACTATATACTGCCTGTCTGTATTCTAGATTTCTTCTATTCTGATTCCTTCTTTATATTTATAATATAAAACATATTAATATAAGGTATATTATAAATATAAAAAAGATGCAACTCTTTATAAATAAAAAAAAAAAACTGACTCAAAGCATTCAATAAATTACCCAAGAGAAGAGAACCTGTTAAATGTCAGAACTGGGACCCAAAACCAAGTCTCCTGATTCCCAGTTACAGTGACTTTTAAATAGAGAATAATAAAAATCATTTCTACAATGTAAAGAATAGAAACAGCTAAGAAGACAGTTTAATTTCAATCTGTTCTTACATACAAAATACTATTAAAATCATGCCACATAGGAGGCTTGAGTGTTCTTATAAACACAAATATGTACTTCTTATAAATCGATCAGATATGCCATTAAAATTTCCATAAAATTTGCACATCAGCAAATGATCCAGTTTATACTAGTCTGCGTTTTTCTTGTTAATCTACATTGTTTCATTTAATCTGCTTTGCTACAATAGAAGCATCATATATTTTTAAGCATGTTACAGATCATCATTAAATTTCTTGGTACTATCTAGTGGTGTTCAAAGGAAAATCCAATTTCCTGGCAACTTCTATAAAGAATTTCCTTGGACTATGACTGGGGATTTTAAGAACTATCCTTAAAAAGTAAAACAAAAGAACTACTGCAAAATGCCTGCATTTAAAGAGTAAACAACATGAATTACTGTGGAAGAACATGGACCAATAACAACTGAATATGATTTAATTATTGATATTTAGTCACTATTTCATATTCAAGAATCACACATTATTTGCCAAATGAAAACTTAACAGTAGTCGCTGAGTGAGAATGGGAGTTGCCAGATATATTTATTATATGTAGGGGTAAGGCAGGATAAGAAGGGGCAAAGGTGGAATTAGCTGTGAGTGAAACTAACTTTGATAGAGGCTCATTGATTGCAAAGGGTTGGTTCACAAAGCAGGTGTCTGCCTAATAAAAGAAGTAAAAGAAAGAGTACTTACTAAATCATATGGTGGCCCAACAGTTTATAAAATCCAAGGTAGCAGTAGAAGTAGATTCTAAAGACATTTCAGATATGTTTTCTTTCTCTGTATGTTGTACACAAAACAGGTCCATTCGTTTCATACTCAACACCTATTTATTAAGTACCTACTTTGTGTTAGAAGCTCTCTACTACCCAAATAAATGATTTAACTTTTTGCAATTATCCCCTCTACAGCTGTATCATAAAACTAATAATAATCTGTAACTGACATAATATGTTATAACAAAAAATGGGAAACTGAATAGGAGGAGAAATAAAGAAACAGCATCCTAAGTTTCTCATTTCATACAGCATACAATTTCATTAATGATGATAATTAAAGAAAATAGGGCTGGATTTTTTAAAAAATAATAGTAATTGTTATTATAAGAATAAACTATGCTTTATAACTTCTAAATTGCTAGATTAATAACAAATAGAACAATCATATATCAAAAGAGAAAGGAAAGAGAGAGGGAGAGAAAAAGAGAGAGAGAAGGATAGAGACATGATCAAGGTTACATAAAAAAAACCAGACAATATAAAATAAGATTTCCGAGGTTTAGGAGCAGGTATATTTTTACAATAAATAACAGTTAGTTTATTTAATTTATTAAAATAAACACTATAGCATAGGTTTTTTTGTTTTTTGTTTTAAACACAAAATCTAACCAGAGGGTAGTACTTTAAGAGCACTAATTTTGGTAGTGGAAAAACCTGAGTTCAAATCTTACTTTTGCCATTTGCTATTATAACCTCTTTCCTAAGGGGGAATTTAGCCTATCTGCCTCAATTTCCTAGTTTATAAAGTGGGAATAAAAATAACTGATTATAGAGAGGACTGAGTAAGATAGTATCTATAAAGTTTAGCGTCTAGTACAACTAGACATTCAATAATGACAACTGTTATTTGTAATATTTGTTTTAAAATGATATATCTAAATAAAAGAGAGGTGAAATCAAAGGAGTACCACCTGAGATATACTGTTAACTAAAAAAATTGATATGGTATAAAATGAGAAAATCGAAGAGGCAGAGTTGAATTTTAAAAAGGATCGTTTTTACAAAGAAACTAAAAGAAGCAAATGGGGCTGAAGCTATAAGCCTGCTCAAATCTGGACTCAGAAGCACACAGACATGGCTGGGAGTCTAGCGGCTCTTTGGAGTAAATGAGGACAAAAGGCTCCACATAAAATGGTGGACCTGAGCCTGGCTCACTACTTCAGCAAGAGGCTGCAAAAAATTTGGCTAACTGCTACGTTGGGCAACAGCCTATATAGCACTTTAGGCACTGAGAAGTAGAAGGATAAAGACACAGCCTCATGATCAAATATCCTTAAAGAGATAAAGCTGAAAGCTACTGGTACAAGATTTGGATTGAGATTAGGAACCCAGAAATCCTAATAAGAGGCAATTGAAAAACCACTAGCCAGGGATGCATGAACAAAGAAAAAAAGAGGAAGAAAGAGGACCAAGAGGCAAGTCAAAAAAAGCCTTATGACCAACATCAACCTACAAAATAAAATTGTAAAACATAGCAAGAAATCTAATTATAAGAAAAACAATGAATAAAATTAATAATTGGAACATTCACTATAGGTGAATTTGATTTTATAGAATTGTCTGACAACGACCTCAACATGAGTATGCTTGTGATGCTCAGATATAAGAAATCATACTTATAAGAGAACAAGAAATTATTAAATAAAAACATAGAGCAGTAAGATAAGAATAGGTGAATAAAGAACCAGTCAGAAATCTTAAAAATGAAAAATATGTTCATTGACATTACAAATGCAATAGATAGGATAATTTAAGATTGGGCAATTTCAAGAAGAGCATTAGTGACTTGGAAGGTAATAATAAGGAATTCACTCAAAAAACAATCACGGAAAGTAAAATATATTTTTCAGAAAATGAAAGAGCAATTGAAATATGTAAATTGAGTAGGAAACACCAATATACATCTTACAAAATCCCAGAAGAAAATGGGGGTAATAACAAAGAAATAATAAAGGAAAAGATAATAACTGAGAATTTTCTAGCATTAGAGTCCTGAGATTAGAAAGTATACCCTGAGTTCATGACTGATAATTCAAAATAAATCCACATCTAGACACATTTCAGAGAAACTATAAGACATCAAGGATATAGAAAAAATTTTTTAAGTCACCAAAGGGAAAAGGTAGACTAACTACAAAGAGATGAAAACTAGATTGATATCAGATTTCTCTTAAGTAATGATAGTTGAAGAACAATTGTGTAAGATTAATTGAGTAATATCCTCTAATGCTGAACAGAAATACCCAGATAAATTGCTGTTTAAGACAAAAGATAAAATAAAGACATTTTTAGATATATAAAAAGAGTATACTCCCCAGGGCCCTCCCTAACGAATTACTAAAGATGTAATTCAACAAGAAAAGTGCACCCGAAAGGAAACCATATCATCCAAGAATAATGGTGGACACAGTAATAATTAAAATATACGAGAAAATACAATTAGGCATTAACTATAAAAATCAAGGGGCGCCTGGGTGGCGCAGTCGGTTAAGCGTCCGACTTCAGCCAGGTCACGATCTCGCGGTCCGTGAGTTCGAGCCCCGCGTCGGGCTCTGGGCTGATGGCTCAGAGCCTGGAGCCTGTTTCCAATTCTGTGTCTCCCTCTCTCTCTCTGCCCCTCCCCCGTTCATGCTCTGTCTCTCTCTGTCCCAAAAATAAATAAACGTTGAAAAAAAAATTAAAAAAAAAAATCAATGATAACCACTTCTGCATATATTTAAAACAAACAGGTAAAACTAAAACTCCATTCAGTACTTATAATAACAGATTGATAATTAGTAAGTAGATAAAACATGCTACATGCTAGGCACCTTTTTTTACATTAGGGAGAAAGTCAGAAATACTAAAAAGTGGACTTTATCTTTTATTAGAAAAACATATAGTTAGGTATACATATAAAAATTTTAATATGAGCACTGAATAAATAGATAACATGTCCTAGGTCACAAAAATTAAAAAAAATTTTTTAATTAAATCCATATAAAACACATCGTCTCATTACAGGCAATGAAATTCAGAATTAGTAATAAAAATAGAGTAAATTTATATTTAGAAAGTAAAGACATATACTAAGTTAAATATAAATCAAAACAGACATTACTAAATATTTAAAATTGAACAAAACTACATACCAAAAGAAGCTATGCGGCTAATGAAAAACTTAGAAAAAAGTTTAGAGACTAAAGTTAACTTTAAAATAATAAAAAGCATTGAAATTAAATGAGTAATAATTTAACTCAGGAATCTAGAAAAAGAAAAATGATCTAATTTTAAGTAGACTGAAGAAAATAATATTGATAAAAGCATAAAGTAATGATATAGAATATAAGAGACAATAAAGAAGATAAAATAAAAAGACAGTTTTTTTTTTTAATTTTTTTTTTTCAACGTTTATTTATTTTTGGGACAGAGAGAGACAGAGCATGAACGGGCGAGGGGCAGAGAGAGAGGGAGACACAGAATCGGAAACAGGCTCCAGGCTCTGAGCCATCAGCCCAGAGCCCGACGTGGGGCTCGAACTCAGGGACTGTGAGATCGTGACCTGGTTGAAGTCGGACACTTAACCGACTGCGCCACCCAGGCGCCCCTAAAAAGACAGTTTTTAACAAAAGTAAGTGAAACAGAAAATTGTCTAACAATGATAACAAAAAAGGCTCAGATAAATAATATTAGGCATAAGAAGGGGACATAATTAAATATAAAATTAAAAATCTAAGACTATTATGAACAGTTTTATACAAATAAATTGGAAAGTATGGATTAACTGGGTTTTTTTAAATTAAAAAATTCTTTTAATGTTTATTTTTGAGAGAGAGAGAGAGAGAGAGAGAGAGAGAGAGAGAGAGAGAGTGAGCAGGGGAGCGGCAGAGAGAGAGGGAGACACAGAATCCCAAGCAGGCTCCAGGCTCTGAGATGTCAGCACAGAGCCTGACATGGGGCTCAAACCCACTAACTGTGAGATCATGACCTGAGCCAAAGTTGGATGCTTAACCAACTGAGCCACCCAGGTGCCCTGATTAAGGATTAATTGTATATTTTTCTTTAAAAAAACCCCAAAAAACAAACTTACTTCCTAAAATTAAGATGAAATAGAACACTTGAATAAACCAATAGCCATGGAAGAAACTGAACTGATAATCAGAAGTCCACCCTACTCTACCTACTCACTATGGACAGAAAATACTAGGTCCAGATGATTTTACAGGCAAGTTTAACCAAATTTTCAGAATAGGTACTCCCAATTTATATGAAAGCTATTTCAGAAATAGAAAAAAAAGAAAAAGAAAAAAATGAATGTTGCTCAACTTACTTTATGAGGCTAGTACCACTATAACACCAAAACTTTACAATAACAGTTGAAGAAAGAAAAATTGAAGACTAATCTCCCTGTGCAAACATATTACATAAAATATCAGCAAGTTAAACTCAACCGTGGATTAAAAAAACATACCAGGACCAAGTAAAGTTTTATTCCAGGAATGTAAGAAATGTTTAATATCAGGATCAGGAAATACATTAATATCATATAAAATATTAACATATTAATGGGAAATTTTATCATATTAATGCAGAAAATACATTAGATAAAATTCAACTAGTATTTCTGATTAAAAATGCATTGCAAACTATAAATAGATGGTGGCAACTTCCTTAACACAAAAATTCCAATTTATCAAAATCCTAGGCAAATATCACATAACAGATATTCCTAATATCATTGCTTTTATTCAACGTTATATAAAAGTCTTAGTGCAGCAATATGACAGGAAAAAGAAATTGAACACTTATGAATTAGAATTGAAGAGAAAAGCTGTCATTATTTACTGATGATACACATACCTATGTAGAAAATCTGAGAGAATTTTCAGTTTAGTCATTAAAACTAATAACAGAGTTAAGCAAAGTTTCTGAATATATAGTAATGATGACCAATAAACAACGAAATGGAAAGCAGACTCTACATAAGAGCTCAAAGATCCAAGTAATATGAGAAGAAATCTAACAAAATAGGTTCTAGCAAGACCTTTATGGTAAAACTTACAAAAAATGAATAAAGAACAAGAATAAAGATCTGATTTAGTAGAGGAATATAGTCTGTTAATGGGTAGAAAGACATAATGTTATCGCAATGTCAATTCTTCCCCAGGTTATTCTCTAAAGTTAATGTCACTCCAAATAAAGTTCAGCAAGGCTTTTGCAAAACTTGACCAACTAACCCTAAAATTTATATTGAATAATAAAAGCCCAGAAGGAGCCAAGAGAACTTGAAAGAACAATGTAGAGATTTGTCTTACCAGTTAACAAGAATATTATAAAGCTATGATAATTAGTTATAATTAATTATGATCATTATAGTGTTAACACAGGAATAGAGAAACAAATGGTTGAAATACAGATCCTAAGAATAGTTTTAATGTAGGCAAAAGATGGCATTACAAATTAGTGGGTAAGGATACCCAACTTGTTAAATGGTGCTGGGATAATTGGGTCATCTATGGAAAAAAGAAAATGGGGTGCATTTAAAATACCACATACAAAAATAAATGCCAAGTTTACAGATCTAAATGTAAAAGGCAAAACTTTGAAACTGTTAGAAGAAAATCAAGGAAGGTTTTCATATGGATGTATTTCTTAAACGACATAAAAACACAAACTATATATATATATACATACACACACACACACATATATACACACACACACATATATACACATATATATGTGTGTGTATATGTATACACACACACACACATATATATATATATATATATATATATAACATATATGTACATGTTTTTAAAGTAGGCTCCACAGTCAGCATGGGGCTTGAACTCACTACCCTGAGATCAAGAGTTGCATGCTCTAACTGACTAAGTCAGTCAGGCGTCCCAGCACAAACTATAAAGGAAAATATCAATAAATTTAACTACATTAAAATGAGAAACTTTAAAAAAATAAGCTACTACAGATATGGTTAAAAAAGAAATTACACATTAGGAAAATATATTTGCAATCTCTATTACCCAAAGGATGATAATCCAGAATACTACGACAACAATCCAGAATACGACAACAACCAAAACCAAAACCCAAACCGGTCCAAATAACAGTAGCAAAACAAATAACCTAATAGTAAGATGGGGAAAGACCCAAACAGGCAACACACATGAGAGAGTCCTGATGGTTTATAAATTAATTTTTTTAAATGAGGCATTATTTAATACCTAACAAACTGACAAAAATTTTAAAAGCCTAGCCATTCCAAATGTTGTGAAGAATGTGGAGAAGTTCTCATGGGTAGTTAATGAGAATATGAATTGCCACCACTACCATTTTGGAAAGAGATTTTACATTCCTAGTGAAAGTGAAAATGCATGTTTCTTACAGTTAAGCAATTCTTCCTCTGTGTAAAAATATGTATAAAAATGTTAACTGCAGTATTTGTTGTGATTGGGAAATACTAGAAATAACGTTCAACAACGAGAGATTCAAGAAATGCATTCTAGTGATATCTACAGTAGAATACATTTTATATAAGCCACACTATGGCTTTGGCTTGTGTAAAACTAATTTGTAGTGATAGAGGTCAGAATAGTTTTGCTTGTTTTCAACCTCATGTTAAAGCTTTGGAGAATATCACACACGGGAGGGCACAAGGACTCTTCCTAGGTATTGTGAATGTTTTGTATCTTGGATTGGGTGTTGCCTCATGGAAACACACTCACATAAAAACTCATCAAGCTATCCACTTAATTTATGTACACCATCATATGTAACTTAGAATAATAAAAGACAAAAAACAGTTTTGAAAATGAGTGTGCCAAATTAGTTAAGGTTTGTTCAATTTGGGTGCGGGATTCTTGTATGCTCATGTTATTCTTTATATTTTTATGTGCTAGAAATATATTACTTTAAAATAATTGATAAGGCGAAGACTACTGCTTTTCCTAACTAGAATTAATCAAGGTGAAAGAAGGCACTAGTGTCACATTCTTTTCACTGTCCCTGACAATAGACCCGACCCCAATACTCCAGGAATCAGCAAGCGGTTCACAGCCGTTTAAACACACTTACAAAGTGCTCATTTTGTCAAACCAAAAGCAAACCTTTCATTTCTTGACTATGTGTAGAACCTAGGCTTTCTTAAGTGAGTGACTGGCAGCATATATTGTTGATGTGGCACTACCAGTGCACAAAGATCATCTATTTAGGTTTTCAACAAAGTGGGGGATGCCTCGCCAAGTGGGGGACAAGGTGGGGGATGCCTTGCCAAGGACTTTTCTGATATAAATCAGCAGGTGGTTTGGCATCAACATTGCTATTTGCTCGTGCGTTTCACCTCTGGTTTCAGAAAAGAAAAAGAGACGATACCTTTTCAATGCTGTTTCAAGTCGACCATATGGAAAGCAAGGTTTTATTCCAGCCAATTCTCTTTCTCTCAAAGCGTGGAGGAAAAGTGCCAGTCACTGCTACACTCGCCACCAGCCACAGTACAGATGTTTGGAAAATGCAAAAACAGAGAAATGAAACAAAAAGAAAACCCTCAAAAATAAAGTTTTGCATAAATGAAAAATAGAGTATATAATTATCATAGCTGCAGAAAGGTAAATGCATTTTTTTAAATTTTCCCCGTGTGCTAAATTAAAAGAACCAAAACAAACAAAAACATTGATGTTTTAATCAGTGTTTTGTTGGGGAAACTGACAAGGACCAACTCAAACATGGCTAAAAATGGGAATAAAAAGCAGATTTCTTTTAATCTGATAAAAGATTTTTTGTCTCTAAGAATGTTAGAATATGATCTACTTAAACGAATATTTATTAAAGGAACAGACCCGTTTAAAAATATGTTTTCAGGTGCCAAAATGGGAATGGAGAAAGTGTTTCCTTGAAACCTTGTAAGAGAAAAAAATTCACTGAAATTGTAATGGTTCCTTCCATGACTCAGATTAAATACAGCTTAGGAAGAAATATCTCCAAACTATTCAATCGTACGTCCCTAAACTGGCTTTGCCAGTATGCGACCCCAGTTATTCCAAAAATGAATGCCCTATTAGACTTAAGTACATTAATGTAAGTTATTCAAATGAGAATGTTTGTTTACAAGAAGGTTTTAGGCCTTGATCTGCCACAATCTTTTTGGGTATCTTCATTCATGCTATTAAACATCTTTTGGTCTCAGTATCCACCTCTCAAGCGTGAGTATGACACAAAGTCACTATCATCAAGTTCCTTTCCAGCCCTAAAATCCTATGAATTTAATGAGATTACTCCAGCAAAAGAATTTTTCTTTTATTTCTTCCTTTCTTTCTTAAAATAAATAGACAAATAATCAAATAAGTAAGTAAATATATATTAAAAACACATACACATACACTAATCAGCTATCACTCTGAATAGGAAGAGGGTACGTTTTTTATTGTTGGTACAATTATCTATTCCCTAATGTGTATTTAAAAAGAGAATTCCCATTAAAAAAAGATTTTTATTTTTTTACTGAGTCAAAAACAGCATACTATTTCTTTGCCATTTAAGTTCTATTAAAAAAGAAAACACAAAATCATTATAGAAATCCTATTAAGGAACTTTAAAAAACAAAGAAAAAGTCACTAAAATTCCATTTAAAATTCAAATAGTTTGTTTACAGGTGTTCTTTTTCAGAAAATGTAAGTGCCCCAACCTCAAACTACTTCCTCCTCCTTTTCTGGGGACAGATCCTTCCCTGTGTAAAACGTAGGACCCTGCCTCACACCCTTCCCACCTGTCTTCTGAGGTAACAAAGCTGAGGTATCGATTGCAGCATGAGATATTTGGGATGGGAGTAGAACATTTCATCTGGGAGACAGTACTGTGGTCAATTTGCCAAATCTAAAAGAAAGGTAAGTCCCATCACTACTTTGGCAAGAAATATGGGCTCCCGTGGCTGAACGACGATAACCATTTTTACACAAGATGGTTAAAAATGAAAGCACCTGAGGCAACAGCCAGAAAATAAGTCTGAGAATGCGAGTTTTTCTCATCGATGGTTAAATCAGACAAGACAGTATCATTGCACCTTTAACCAAGGGTCTAAATGGAATCCAGGGCACCTGACACCTTGATGAATAAGAGAAGCTCAGCTTTATGAAAAGGCTAAAGTCTTAGGGCCAATGCTCCATTGTTCAAGGGCTGGTATGCCCAAGGCACCAGCAGAGGCAGAATGCAACAGGCAAGTCTCCAGTTACAGGCGACCGCTCAGCTCTGTGTGCTGATAAGCCTGAGACCCACCACACTGCACACTCAAGGAAGCTCAAGGGTGGGTCCCCCACGGGAGGAGGGCTACACAAACAGTAAGGCAGGAGTTGGAAGTTGCACAGTGTGTGAGCACTCCCTGCTGGCAGCTGAGGTTGGAGATCAACGGGGAGTGTGTTAGAGAGGGCTAATGAAAGTGTCTGCAAGGAGGCCAACGGACATTCCTCACTTTTCAGGGATAAGAGCATGGCTCTGACTAGGTTTAGATAGTTCCAGATGCTATTCTGAATGGGGAGGAGGTTAGGAGAGGCCACTAATAGGGGAACTCCAAGAACTGGCAAAAACTATGTTTGAAGCTGGCATACACTTTTCATTAACTTTCCCAGCTATTAATATTTTATGAAGTATATACAGGTCTGCGTGTGCACACGTGTGTGGGGAACGGAAGAGGTGCAGTAGGAAATGAAATCTCTGTGCATCTCCCTTTATCCCAGAAAGAGACTCCTTGGGACAGTGCAACGTGTTTGGAACATTTACATTTTTCCAGGAAATCCTACCCATAACCCTGACAGAACTGCCTGGTGTGTCCCCTATACTGCTGCACCTAAGTTCTGAACAGGTGGTCCTTGTTTATCTGTACAGCCTGGGGCAACAACACTGAGAGTATCTCCCTAGTGCTCCGCTCTGTTAGGGTTCTTCTGTAGAGTAAGATGAAGGTCAAGATGGCAGCCTGCTAAAAGCAGCAGTATTTCAGTTGCAGGAATAACTTGCTTGTCATCAACTTGTTAATGCAATAGTCAAACATTTCTTTGACATGCACAGTATCAGCTAACTTCAGCAGATAAAGGGTCTAGAACAGGAAGATGCTGCAGATGCTTTAGCTCCGAGGAAGGCTTAGCAGAGCCAAAACGTCAGCAGGGCCTGTTTGTTCCATCCTTTCCATCGGGCTCTGTGAAAGAAATGTTAGATTACTGCAATGACAAGTTTGTGACAAGCAAGTCATTTGTGCAACTGGTGCGCTCCTGTTTTTATCTGTTTACCATTCAGACTTGTGAATGCCATTTCAAGCACTTACAGGATTTCTGGCTCCCATTAAGGGGAAATGGTTCCTCCATGTTTAGAATTTTCTGCCTCAAAGAGAATTACTAAGCAATTATTTATTCCTGTGGTCACAGTGTCACACAAAAGCACTCTTGAGTTGTTTAGTTGGACTCTGAATCATGAAATGGAGTCCTGCAGACTGGATAGCTTGGAGCATCAGAAATTTCTTGTCTAGTTTATTGGAATGACTACAAAGAAAGCCTGTGAGAGTCAATAAAATTGTGGCCAGCTTGAAATACCTTGCTCTTTTGCTCTGGGATCATATATCAAGGCCATATGCTTCAAGGCACATAAACTCACTTGTAATGAGTAGATCCTGGGAAGCCAAGGCCTGACTATGTCACAGACACTGACATGTGATCTAACATATGATAGTTTTGGTGACAAGGACTGCTTTAGCTGTTGAGAAGGGAACTGACACAGCTTTCTCCCTGTATCCTGTGGGTAATCAGAGGGCAAGTCCAAATCCAGAAAACATTTTAAGCATGTGGTAAAAACTAATAACAGAATATAAAATTTCCTGGGGGTCATCCTCTCTAGGCTGACTTTTTCTCAGTAAATGGAGACCCTGGCAGATTTTAGATCAAGATTTCTAGATTGATTCATTGGATTCCTCATCTGAGATCACTGAGTGACTTTTGGTGAGTCATTTTAACCTCCCAGGAAGACAGTATAAAATAATATCTTGTTCACTTGACATGAATGGGCTCAGGGTCAATGTTATAAAAGATGAAGAGTGCCTTCAGAGTTCAAGAACAAGAACAGTATTTCCTAGAAGTCATGTATTCTTTTTATGATTTGAAATATTTGCACATTGTTGGTACTGAATTTACAAACCATTGTAAGTATACCTTTTAAAGAACAGAAGCATGAAGTTTTGAAGCAGGGAGATAACACAGTATCTGGGGAAGCAGGTCAAAGCTGAAACAGAGTGTGGAATGTCAAGGACCAGACAGAAAGTAATGACGTAAGATGAGGCAGGGTTTGGTGTAAGTGACCAGAAAACGTTACGAAAATGGGTAACAGTCCTCACTGAATAAAAATTTTATTGTTCATAATTATTTGCCAGACACTACATGTGTTACACAATTCACATGTGTAATATAATCTTTAGAAGAGCTCAGTGGTGTATGCATTATCAATTTTTTTTAACATGTGGAAATGAAAACTTAGAGTAATTTAAATACTTTCCCATAAATCTATCTGTTAAGTAGCAGAGGATTGAAACCAACTTTCCTCACTTTAAGCCCTTAGACTCTTAACCACTAGAGAACTAAAGTCATTTCCACTACCTTCAGAAGACTTTTCTCTCTCTGGTGTACTGGAAAGCATTTTAATCTGTAAATGTAGATATTCAAGATTTCATATAAAGGGGCCAGTGAGAATATTCTGGCTCTAGCTGTGTTGCCGCCCTTTGTAGGCCCCTGGGAAAGCTGAGCCTCATCAGGATGTCATTCCTTTTGCCTCAGCCTGACCTATTCCTACTTGCATACCCTGGGGAAGAGGCGAAAGTGATTCCAACCTAATCACGCATCTCTGCTGTGAATGCAGGGTGTTTGGCCGCATCTCCTGTGTCCATGCCAACCCCTTTCTCTCTCTTCGTGTGTGCAGCCTTTAGTCCCCCTACTCGTTGCTCCCATGTTACCTCCAGGGAGCCTCCTTTTGTCACTTGTCTGCTATTCTTTTCAGGTGGGGGAAGGGGCGGACATCTTTCTTACCATGACAAGGATCTCTGAAACAGTCTAAACTTCTAACTTTGCACAGAATGTATCCTTTGTTCAGTTTTCTGCTTTGTTTCTCTTTAATGATAGCTTTGCTACAGGTCCCATTCGAACGAAACTTGGAGCTATGCAAATCAAACTGGAAAGCAAGACTTTGCAGCAGCTCCGTCTTTAAATGAGTATATGTCCAAGAGGTACAGACCTCTGAGGGAGGCATGTCTTCTGAATATTATGTGTCAAATAGCTGCTTTCCTTGTAAGAGTGGCAAAGAATAAGCTCAGTGAGATCTGTATTGACATTCCCTCATCTCTTTTTAGTGTGTGTTCAGAGTGGGTCACGAGCATTTAGCTCACAAACTGTTTCATTTCTTTTGTTTTTCATGATATTTCTACTTTTTTTTTTTCTTCTAGGGGTTTCCCCAAGTGCTGGATTCTTACTTAAAAGCTACTCGAAAAAACCCAATGCATAATATAAAATCATAGGATCAGCAATGTGTATAGAACTCTAATCAGTGGCCTGAGTTTTGACCTAATGCCTGAGTTTGCTCATGACGGTCATTCAGCCTTTGCTGCACACCATCAGGGGCATACAGCTCTCAGCCTCATAGGCAACCCAATCCTGCTTTAGACTCCTTCTATTTGTACAAAATTTGGCACCAAATAAGGTTTCTTATGTTGAACCTTAAGCCATATTTCTAAAATTCCCTTCATAGCTTCTAGTCTTTTCTCACACCACCTTTCAGTTGGGAGAACTTCAGGGGATCCAATAGTTTAATGGCTCATTTAAAGACACCCTTTGTGCATATCATATACCAATAAATGGGTTTAGATTATCCTGTCTTCTCCCTCTCTCCTCACCTCACACGAGTTAAATTCCCAGTTTCTTCCTCTGACAACGCTGGGAGAAATGAAAGTCAGTGTACTAAGTTTTTCATTTCTATTTCTATTTGAATGTAGACAACATGTGTGGCAAAGCATTCTTAATCTCTTTGATTGTCCTAATCTGTGGAAACTCTCGCTAGACAACCTCAGGCAGATTTGACGGCTATAGCTATTTATAGGGTAAACGTATAACTTACTGTCTAAACCAGGGCATATAAGGACCCTATGAAAAATTAAACCACCATAGGCACAAACCAGAATTGTCCCAGGAAAATCTATAGAGTACCTTGCTTATACCTTTACTCCAATACATATCTATTTAACTAGAGTTACCCGTGTATGTGTCTGTTTGTTTTCAGTAGTCTGCAAGCACTCTTTACTGATGGAAACTTATTTGCCTCTGAACCTCCAGTTCCTAGATGAGTGCTTGGCAAATAGGAGGAGTTTGGCAGATTTTTTTCTTTTCTAATTGAGGATGTCTTCTCCCTGACTGCATTCTGTGGGTCTCTCCCCTTATTTATAGCAAATACCACCAACACTTATTGGCTTTATATTTTTGGAGGTGAATCAAAAATATTTCACTTACTGCAGTAGGAAGGGGATGGCTTAAGTTTAAATTTTTTAAAATGTTTATTTACTTTTGAGAAGGAGAGAGAGAGAGGCAGAGCGAGAGCAGGGGAGGGGCAGAGAGAGAGGGAGACACAGAATTGGAAGCAGGCTCCAGGCTCTGAGCTGTCAGCACAGAGCCCGATGGGGGCTCAAACCCATGAACCATGAGATTATGACCTGAGCTGAGGTCGTACACTCAACCGACTGAGTCACCCAGGAGACCCTAGATGGTTTAAGTTTAATGGTAATGGGTTTGACTTTGAATACTGACACCAACAAGCAGAGAGTGAAATGTGATAACTTTTGCACTAAAAGTCTACTATACCTTTTTATAGAGCACTGAACAATATGCTCTAATTTCTTTGTTCACGAGCAAATTTTTTTTCAACCACTGTTGAAAGTTTGTAGTAAATCAATTGTTATAGGAAATGATTGTAACAGAGTGTGATGGCTACATAAGTGAGCATATGTAACACAGAGTAATCTAGTGTGATTCATGATTCATTGGTGGCTCTGCTATTGTTTTCCCATTTGCCAAGCACATTTAGAAATCCCCGTAGCTTCCCGCAGTTTTTGCCTCTGAATAACAGTGGCTTTAAAAAAAAAAGGGGGGAGAGAGAAGAAACGTGTGAAAAATGTGAACCGCCTAGAGAAATCATTCCTTTTCTTCCCCCTGACACAGGTAAACTGGTCCAGAAGATGGGGATCTATCCGATTTAAGTTAAAGAGCCTCACAGAAGCCAATCTCATAACTTCCCCTTCGGTATTCAGAAGCTTCACTATCAAGACCCTACCTCATTATCAAACCTAAAGATTTTTTGTTGCAGGATAAGGATAAGCATATTTTATTACTATGGATCCTCAGTGAAGAAAACAGAGAAAATCTCATTTCTTATTTCCCTTAACTTGCTTAAAAGCTGGAATTAGCTCAGTTACTCAACTTTCCTTTTTCTAAGATAAGCAAAAAAGTCTCCGTGTCTTTGAGACATTTGTCCCTTAAAGAACTTTTTTTTTCTCAAAATGTTAAATTTAAATGGGGGGGGAGGGGTTTTATAACTCTTTCTCACTAAGATGTTCCTTCAAATTTTAGTGAATTCAGAGAAGAATGATTAAGTGTCTGATCTATGCTCAGAGGAAATAGTGGCAATGTCTATATTCTGCATGCTTCTTAAGAATTTCACGATTACAGCTATTCTTAAATTTCTGTTTTACCTTTCACACTCCTGATTAACTTTCTGTGCTCTACTTCTAGATGCTATTGTGCCCACAGAGCTAGTCATTCTTTATTTTCAGTCCATCAGTGATATTTGCCAAACCATGGTGGGTAATGGAAAATACAAGACTTAAGAGAAGATTCAAAAGAAACAAAGTTATATGCCTTCCCCTGCAGACTCTTTAATTTGTGGAGAAAGAAGACAGTCCCACCGAAAGCAAGCAATGTGGATATGTATGTTCAGGTATGTGGCATTAGTTTAGCAGCTGTTAACATATGCAAGCTAGTAGAGCTATTATGAAATTTTATATACATGTAGTGAGGGAGGTGTGAATGGACTACCGCTTGGGAGGGTTGCTTTCCCTCCTGTGAAGAATGCTACCTCTCCCCATTATTTAATGACATTCTGTTTATTTTCTGTTTTATTGAGTGTCCATTTCAAATGATTGTCCTCTCTCCCAAGTCTCAAATTACTGTAATTTGGCCACTGCGCATAAAAACACCACACTTTTAAAGCATGCATTCCCTGTCCTCGACGTCTAAAATCGTGATTTGCAACCACTTGAAATTTCTGGTGTCCTGTTATCAATGTGGTTTTGCATCACTTTTCCCTTCTTACTCCTTCTTAAAATACAATTTTAAATTAAAATTGATTTTGCATATTGAAGTGCTGCTACCAATAATTTAGACTACACCAAGTTTGCTCATATTGGAGACCATGTGTTTAGATAATCAAGGCAATCAAAAACCAGAATCCAGGATGGACCCCAATGGCATACCATTTCTACACTTCTCCATATTGACTGATCCCTTCATAGACATTTCCTGAGAATTCTGAAGTGCTTGGCATCAAATAAAATAAATGAGAAATTTTAATGATTTATTGGTGGATTGTCATTTGAGGCAAAATTCAAAGCTCTGCTAGTTGAGTGGAGTGATATCATAACTCTAGCTTTGCCTTAGTTCACCAGAGCTCTCATTGGGCCAAGAAAGAAAACATACCAGTATGCATTGCATATTACCTAATGTCCTAGCATTGTCAGAGGATTGGCAAATCAGTTCACCGGGGTTTTTCTGGGGTATTTCCTTGCATGGAGGTTAGATTTCCATGTCAATAACTTACAGATAGAAGTATCAAAATGACTATTTTCAGGTACAGTTTCCCAAATAGTGAGTCTCATTTTGGCAGAGAAGGGACAATGAAGTCAAATGTGGGAGTATTATCACCCACAAGCTAAGCTAGAACATAACTGCAGCTTTCCTGGGTGATCAGCCACAGAGCACCATTCTTGTCAGACTTTGAATTTCTATAATGATTTTATTTTAAAATTATATTAAATACAAATGTAACAATGTTTTTAATGGAAAGCTCATTTATTAAATTTCTAGAGAATCTTCCTCTTAAATACTTAGTCCTATCTATTCTTAATCCAACTTATTCTCAATTTTTGACTAGCCTATTGTTTTTATAGAATTTTATTCTATAGAAAGCTATAGTGTATATTTTCTAACAGGATAATCCATTCTTATACCTATTACAATTAATCTAATCAACTAATCTAAGCCCTGATCTAGTCTATTCCCAGCACACAATTCCAAGAGATTCACCTACAAAACTGAACAGTCATTACTTCTGGGCACATAAATGGTCACTGGATCCATGGCTGCAATTTAAGCAGGTGGCATCTAAGTCACTATTACTTGAGTAGAAACTGAAAAGTATATCCTTTGTAATTATTGGGGAAAAGAGGGCTTTGATTATAGAGAAGCATATAGTTATTTCAAAAGCTCACTTTTTTCAAAAAGAACAAAGGCAACGGTCTCCATTCTGGTGTATGTACATCAGAAATTCAGTTTTTGCCTTTTCTTTAAACTAGATCTTGAGATGAGTCCTAAAAATCACTTCTTTAGTAGTAATAACACCTCTTACATGGGGTCCTTTTCAGTTAAAAGTTGGCAAGTAGACTTCTTAGGAGGGTGGAGGGAGTAACTATTATAAATCATTCAAACATTCATGAACTAAAAATAATGACAACTTATTGATTAAAAAATGGAGGGAGACTGATTTCTGAGTAAAGGTGTCCCTGCGACTGGGACCTAACAAAACCAGATAGACCCATTTACTTTTTGTGCCATGTGGGGTGGGGGTTGTGGATCTCTCTTTGAGTGATGTCTATCACCAACAAAGGTCATCTCCATAGCAATAGAAGATTGCACTTTATGTTAAGATAGGCCCTGTAAACAACCCATTCAAGTGTTCTGTTGATTATTAGCCATCCAGTCAGGCAGCTATTTCTTTTCTGGAAGGGGTAGCCAATGCTGAAGAGTCAATGTATGCGCCTTCCCTGCTTAGGTGGGATCAGAGGTACTCCTTCAGCACTCTGTCCCACAGTCCTTATTTCTGTCACTTTACTCGGTGATCAGGAAGCAAAATATACACTGGCAAAGAAAAAGCTGAAGAAGTGGCTAGCATCTCTAAGGGAGAAGAATCCAAGTCTTTCCTGGTTTAAGCAAGAGAACATTCTAGTATTAATGAAAAGAGATGGTTAAATTGCAGCCCATCAAATTTCAACTACAGTTCCAAAATGTGTCTGAAGTGATCCAAAAGAAAACAAAATTCCTTCTGTCCTTAGCTATAAATTCTGCAGGACGATTCTTTATTCTCATCTTATTCTGGTTTCTTTCTCTGCCCCAGAAAGGATTAGTGTCTAACATTAAACAAACAGTATATAATAAAGAACAGATATAATGTATATTCATAAGATTCTGAATCCAGAGCAAGAGGAGGTTACATTCTAAGCCCAGCAGATGAGTTTTACTGTTAGCAATAGAGACGTTTCTAATTCGTCCATGGAAGGTGCTGAAAATGTTCTCTATTATATCTCGAAATAAAGTTTTGGTAGTATAAAAATTTTATGACTAATGCCATATATTGGATTTTTCCTCTTCCTCTATGGGACCACAAAAAGATCTAAGTACAGACAGGAGACAGGAGAGCATTATTTCTTCATCAGCATCTGTGGATGTTACTAGCTATTTTTTTGTAAATGAATTATGAAGAAAAATACCAAATCCCTTGATCCAGGCCATGTTACAAATCCATGTATACCTAGGCACAATCCTTGTGCCTATTTTTTTCTTTTTTGAATTCAAGACCTGCCCTTACCCTGCCAGATGATCTTTGATGGTTGGAGTCCTTGTGACATTTCTTTGTCCTTCTATGCTGTCTAGTTTAATATGACACTCCCAAGAGGCCTTCAGCCTACCAAAGATGATGACTGATTGGAGTTAAAAAATGATTTATATATTATGAAATAAAATCTGGAGGCAGCATTTATAGCTGATCAAGTGAACGTTTAGCCTTACATATGAGTCATAATTATGAGGCAAATAAATATGTGTGTTTCCTTTTCTTAAGTATAACTAGAGGTCCTAGAAGTCCTGAGTTTGTGTTCAGTTGTATTGAAACTACATTAATACTGTTAACTAGGTACTTTTTTCCTCAGTCCTAACAAGAAAACTTCCCATGGTAAGTGAGTACTCATATGTTAGGGACCTGGATTGAAAATCCATACTGGGAAAGATCTGTGAATGAAATGAAGCTTGGGTGAATTCATTCAACTTAGGAGTTATTGCTGGTCCAATGAGTCCAAGGAAGCAGTAGCTAATAATTCCATCCAGGGGCATTAATAGTTCCAGGATAGTCTCTTGGATATAGGAAACCTGCATTATTTAATCTGAGCAGGACCTAAAGCTTGGCAAATCCTTCCACACCCATCCTTGGGTTGGATGTAGATCTCCAAGATAAGACTGGTTTGCTGGTAAACTCTCATCTTCCATGTTCCTATCTTTAAAGCTCTGATTCCTGACAGATTCTCATTAGAGGATATCATCAAGATTATACACAGGTTGAGAGCGCACAGTATTTCCGTAACTAAAATGTTGCCCTAATATTGGTCTCTCTTACAAACCTTGAAAGGCCAATATGCTATTATCTAGGGTAGTTCAAGGGAAAGTTGACCAAATAATGCTTTAATGATTTAATTTATAAATGGCCCATTTCACTGAGAAGTAGAAAGGATCACTAAGAAATGTTTGAAAATGTAAACAGTTTTTGTTTACAAGAATTATCTTGTTTCTCCAACCTACTAATATTTCTTTTTATGTAGCTAAATCTCTATCACACTAGACTCATACATAAACTATGGAGACTTCACCTAGAAAGTCTTAACATATATATTTCTGCCATAAAATAGCAACAATAATTTTGGTCCACATACAACCAAAGCAAAAAAAGAAATACCTCGAATATAATAAAGACTGTGTTTCCTATGCATATAGCTATATACTATAAAACCTACCAAATCAAGATTGTACAATGATGCCATTTATTTTGGTTTCATA
The DNA here is from genome assembly GCF_014898765.1 of Herpailurus yagouaroundi. Classification (NCBI taxonomy): domain Eukaryota; kingdom Metazoa; phylum Chordata; class Mammalia; order Carnivora; family Felidae; genus Herpailurus; species Herpailurus yagouaroundi. The sequence goes on from NW_024412403.1 coordinate 61,863,546, forward strand.
ATAGCATGTTTCAGAGATTCCTATTTTTTTTTACACAGAGGGAAAAGTGACATCATATACACAAACAGAAAGGTGCAAGAGGCAAATGCAAGATGCCCATATACTGTCAACAAAGTTTTGCCAGTTGTAAAAGAATTTGACATGCTAATATCCCTTCATTCGGACTTGTTACTGAGATACCAAGAGAGTGATCGCTGGCAGGCACTGCATTTAAGTGCGGTTACTGAGGCCCCCAAATATTGACAGAGTGCCACATTCCAAGAAACTATTGATGTACACAGCCAGCCACAGCTCCAGACACCTCTCAGACAGAGTCTTTAAATGTCACAGATAAATGAATTTTCATGAAACTGGGAGAGAAAGGAAGAACAAGAAGAGAGAAAGAACACACATGAGAGGCAGGATAAGAAAAAAGAAAGAAGAAAATTATTTCCATACCACTGGCATGAAAGTATGTGGCATCTCATCCCTAAAGTACCTGATAAACGATGTGAGATCAAACCTTCTGAATGCATTCTATGTTACCAAAGCACTTAAATGCCTTTAATAATTCCATTGGGTATTTAATTTGTTTTTTTTTTTTTCAACGTTTATTTATTTTTGGGACAGAGAGAGACAGAGCATGAACGGGGGAGGGGCAGAGAGAGAGAGGGAGACACAGAATCGGAAACAGGCTCCAGGCTCCGAGCCATCAGCCCAGAGCCCGACGCGGGGCTCGAACTCGCGGACCGCGAGATCGGGACCCGGCTGAAGTCGGACGCTTAACCGACTGCGCCACCCAGGCGCCCCAATTCCATTGGGTATTTAAAAAGATGGGGTGCCTGGGTGGCACAGTCGGTTAAGCGTCCGACTTCAGCCAGGTCACGATCTAGCGGTCTGTGAGTTCGAGCCCCGCGTCAGGCTCTGGGCTGATGGCTCGGAGCCTGGAGCCTGTTTCCGATTCTGTGTCTCCCTCTCTCTCTCTGCCCCTCCCCCGTTCATGCTCTGTCTCTCTCTGTCCCAAATAAATAAATAAACGTTGAAAAAAAAATTTAAAAAGTTAAGGCGGATACATATTTTAGAATAGCTTCAGTAAACTATTTACGAACAAAATAGGATTCAAAATAAATACTGCAAAACTCCATCTTAAAAAATTCAAAATAAAGGAACTACAGGCACAAATAATCATGAGAAAGTCTCCTACATAGGTCTTCATGTATAGTAGAGGTTAAAAGTTAAGGTGCTATGATATCTGTTTTTTTGCCAAGACACAGATGTGTCTTCTGACAGTTTCCTTTCCAGAGTCCCACCGAAAGCAGTGACACCTAGTGGGTTTATAACAAGATATTAAAGAATACCTTCCTCCACCTTTTTCACTGCCCTTCCACAGAAAACACCTGCCAGAGAAACAAACATGAGGTCAGTTACTTGACACATGATTACAGAAATGAGCCATGGTTATAACTGCAACTACCAAGTGTTCTTCAGAAATCATGTGAAATGCAATATATTTTAAATGTAAATGAAGCTTTTTCACTTTGAAAGTCTTCCATCTGCTGAGGGCACCTTCTCTTGACCTTGATGCACTGTGTCATTAAAAGCAACCACATATTCAAGGTTAGAATATGGCTGGCTTGCGCATTTTCTTTTCTGTATTAGAGATGTGTGCAACCTTCACATTTTACATAGAGCAATCATGCCAATGCCCACAAACAAAATTCTTCCTTCAACTCAAAAGCACATAGGTTAAGGTTTTTTTCAACCTGCAGCAACATGGTTTCAAAAAGCTTCAACTGCCTTTTTACTAGCATTACAATAGGTCTTGGTATGAATTATTTTCCTGCATCTGGCTCTGTCTTGGGTAACTGGGACCTTAGCAAGCACTTGGAGAATAAAGTTACATAGCTCATATATTCAAAGGAGGATTTATTTTTATATCAACTTTTTAATGATTTCTTAGGTACTTTTCTTTCTTTATGTCAGGAGATAAAATGAAAGGAATCAGATTCCCTGCCATGGAAATAAAATTATTTTCTCTGGTTTTAGAGACCTATTTATTTATTGTTCTTGAGGTATAATTGACATACATTATTATACTAGTTTCAGGTGCACAACATGGTGATTTGATGTTTGATTTGATTGGTAAATGTCCACCACAATAAGTCTAGTTATCATCTGTCACCATGCAAAATTAATATGTTATTGACTATATTCTCTATGCTTTACTTTATATCCTCATGCCATTTAATTTACAACTAGAAGTTGGTACTTCTTGATCCCTTTCACCCATCTTATACCCTCAACCCCTCCCCTCTGGCAAACACCAACCTTTTCTCTATATTTATGAGGCTGAGTTTTGTTTTGTTTGTTTTGTCTTTTAGATTGTACAAATAAGGGGAATCACGTGATACTTGTCTCTCTTACTGACTTATTTCACTTAGCATAATACCCTCAAGATCCATCCTTGTTATTGCAAATGGTAAGATTTTATTGTTTTTTATGGCTGAGTAGTATTCCATTGTGTTTACATACCACATTTTTTATCCATACATCTATAGATACAGAAAGGTTACTTGTAAACAATGCTGCAATAAACATAATGGTACATATATCTTTCTGTGTTACTGTTTTTGCTTTCTTCAGATAGATACTTTGGATAGATAGTAGTGAAATTGCTGGATCATATGATAGTTCTATTTTTAATTTTTTGAGGAACCTCCATTCAGTTTTCCACGGTGGCTATACCAATGTACATTGCCACCAACATTACAGGAAGGTTCCTTTTACTCCATATCCTAGCCAACACTTGTTACTTCTTGTCTTTTTTATTATAGTCATTGTAACAGATGTAAGGTAATATCTTATTGTGGTTTTGATTTGTATCTCCCTGATGATTAGTGATGTTGAGTAACATTTCATGCACCTGTTATCCATCTGTATATCTTCTTTACAAAATATTTATTCAGGCCCTCTGCCCATTTAAATTTATATTGTTTGTTTTCTTGTTATTGAAATGTATGAGTTCTTTATACATTTTGATAGTAATCCCTTATTGGATATATGATTTGTAAACATCTTCTCCCATTCAGGAGGCTGCATTTTATTTGTTGATGGTTTCTTTCACTGTGCAGAAGCTTTTTAGTTTGATATAGTCCCATTTGTTTTCCTTTGCCTTCAGAGTAAGATCCAAAAAGCATCACTAGGACCAATGTCAAAGGAGCTTACTGGCAACATTTTCTTCTAGAAGTTTGACGGTTTCAGGTCTTACATTCAAGTGTATTCCATTTTGGGTTAACTTTTGTATATAATGTAAGATAATGGTCTAGTTTCATTCATTTGCATACAGCTGTCCAGTTTTCCAACAACATTTACTGAATGGACTGTCCTTTCCCATTGTATATTCTTGCCTCCTTTATAGTAATTAATTGGCCTTATATACGTGGGTTTATTTATGGGCTCTCTGTTTCATTGTTTTTTTTTTAAATTTTTTTTTCAACATTTATTTTATTTTTGGGACAGAGAGAGACAGAGCATGAACGGGGGAGGGGCAGAGAGAGGGAGACACAGAATCGGAAACAGGCTCCAGGCTCTGAGCCATCAGCCCAGAGCCTGACGCGGGGCTCCAACTCACGGACAGCGAGATCGTGACCTGGCTGAAGTCGGACGCTTAACTGACTGCGCCACCCAGGCGCCCCTGTTTCATCGTTATATGTGGCTGTTTTATGCCAATATCATATAGCTTTTTTTTAATTTTATTTTTTTAATTTGCATCCAAATTAGCATATAGTGCAACAATGATTTCAGTAGATTTCTTAATGCCCCTTACCCATTTAGCCCATTCCCCCTCCCACAACCCCTCCAGTAACCCTCTGTTTGTTCTCCACATTTAAGAGTCTCTTATGTTTTGTCCCCCTCCCTGTTTTTATATTATTTTTGCTTTCCTTCCCTTATGTTCATCTGTTCTGTGTCTTAAAGTCCTCTTATGAGTGAAGTCATATGATATTTTTTTTCTGACTAATTTCGCTTAGCATAATACCCTCTAGTTCCATCCACGTAGTTGCAAATGGCAAGATTTCATTCTTTTCGACTGCCAAATAATAATCCATTGTGTATACATACCACACCTTCTTTATCCATTCATCTATTGATGGACATCTGGGCTCCTTCCATACTTTGGCTATTGTTGATAGTGCTGCTATAAACATTGGGGTGCATGTGTCCCTTTGAAACAGCATACCTTTATCCCTTGGATAAATACCTAGTAGTGCAATTGCTGGGTCGTAGGGTAGTTCTATTTTTAACTTTTTGAGGAAACTCCATACTGTTTTCCAGAGTGGCTGCACCAGTTTGCATTCCCACCAAAAGAGATCCCCTTTCTCCATATCCTCGCCAACATCTGTTGTTGCCTGAGCTGTTAATGTTGGCCATTCTGACAAGTGTGAGGCGGTATCTCATTGTGGTTTTGATTTGTATTTCCCTGATGATGAGTGATGTTGAGCATTTTTTCATTTGTTGGTTGGCCATATGGATGTCTTCTTTGGAGAAATATCTATTCATGTCTTTTGCCCATTTCTTCACTGGATTATTTGTTTTTTGGGTGCTGAGTTTGATAAGTTCTTTATAGATTTTGGATACTAACCCTTTATCTGATATGTCATTTGCAAATATCTTCTCCCATTCTGTCGGTTGCCTTTTAGTTTTGCTGGTTGTTTCCTTCGCTGTGCAGAAACTTTTTATTTTGATGAGGACCCAATAAGTTCATTTTTGCTTTTGTTTCCCTTGCCTTCAGAGACGTGGTGAGTAAGAAGTTGCTGTGGCCAAGATCAAAGTGGTTTTTGCCTGCTTTCTCCTCAAGGATTTTGAAGGCTTCCTGTCTTACATTTAGGTCTTTCATCCATTTAGAGTTTATTTTTGTGTATGATGTAAGAAAGTGGTCCAGGTTCATTCTTCTGCATGTCGCTATCCAGTTTTCCCAGCACCACTTGCTGAAGAGACTATCTTTATTCCATTGGATATTCTTTCCTGCTTTGTCAAATATTAGTTGGCCATACGTTTGTGGGTCCATTTGGGGGTTCTCTGTTCTGTTCCATTGATCTGAGTGTCTGTTTTTGTGCCATATCATATAACTTTCTAAGTTTGAAATCAGGGAGCATGATCCCTCCAGCTTTGTTATTCATCCTCAAGGTTTCTTTGGTTGACATAGGTAGCGTCTTTTGTGGTTCTATATGAATTTTAGAATTATTTGTTCCAGTTCTGTGAAAAATGCCATGGAAATTTTGATAGGGATTGCACTGGACCTATAGATTGCTTTAAGTGATATGGACATTTTAATCATATTAATTTTCTCAATCCACAAGCACAGAATACCTTTTCATTTATTTGTGTCTCCTTTAATTTCTTTCATAAGTGTCTTACAGTTTTCACCTCCTTGGTTAAATTTATTCCTAGGTATTTTATTCTTTTTGATGAGGTTTTGAACGGTATTGTTCTCTTGATTTTGGTTTTTGGTAGTTCATTATTAGTATATAGAAATGCAATAATTTTGGGGGTGCCTGGATGGCTCAGCTGGTTGAGCATCAGACTCTTGGCTCAGGTCACGATCCCAGTATCATGGGATCAAGCTCCAAATCAAGCTCCACACTCTCTTTCTCTCCTTCTGCCCCTCTCCACTCTCTCTCTCTCTAAAAAAAGGAACTGCTGGGGCACCTGGGTGGCGCAGTCAGTTAAGTGTCCGACTTCAGCCAGGTCATGATCTCGCGGTCCGTGAGTTCGAGCCCCGCGTCAGGCTCTGGGCTGATGGCTCGGAGCCTGGAGCCTGTTTCTGATTCTGTGTCTCCCTCTCTCTCTGCCCCTCCCCCATTCATGCTCTGTCTCTCTCTGTCCCAAAAATAAATAAAAACGTTGAAAAAAAATTAAAAAATAAAAAAAGGAACTGCAACAATTTTGTATATTGATTTTGTATCCTGCAACCTTACTAAATTCATTTATGTGTTCTAATAGTTTGTTGTTGTTGTTGTTTTGGTGGAGTCTTTAGGATTTTCTATATATAGCATAGAATCTGCAAATAGCATCAATTTTACTTCTTCCTTTCCAAGTTGGATAACTTTCATTTGTTTCTCTTCATCAATTTCTCTGGCTAGGACCTGCCATAGTATATTCAATAAAAGTCAGAGTAGGCATCATTGCTTTGTTCCTGTTCTTAGAGGAAATGCTTTTATCTTCTACCTTTAAGTATTATATTAGCTGTGGACTTGTCATAGAAGGTTTTTATCATGTTGAGGTCTATAGCCCCTTTGTTGAGACTGTTTATCACAAATGAATGTTGAATTTTGTTAAATGCTATCTCTGCATCTTTTGAGATGTCATATGATTTTTATCCTTCATTTTGTTAATACATTGTATGATGTTGATTGATTTGTGGATGTTGAACCATCCTTGTATCTTGGAGTAAATCCCACTTGATCATGATGTATGATATGATCTCTTTAATGTACTATTGTATTTGGTTTCCTAATATCTAATTGAAGACTTTTGCACTTATTGTTAATCAGGGGTATTGGCCCATAACTTTCTTTCTTTCCCTTTTCCCCCTCCCCTTCCCTCCTCTCCCGTTCTCTCCCCTCCTCGCCTCTCCCCTCCTCTCTCTCTCTCTCTTTTTTTTTTTCTGGTGTCTGTGTCTGCTTTTGGTTTCATGGTAATGCTGGCTTCATAAAATGAGTTTGGAAATGTTCACTTTTATTCTCTTTTTTGGGAGAGTTTGAGAAAAATCAGTATTAACTCTGAATATTTAGTAGAATTCACCAGTGAAGCTGTCTGGTATTGAACTTTTGTTTTTTGGGGGGCTTTTTGTTACTAATTAAATTTCATTACTAGCAATTAGTCTATTCAGATTTTGTTCTTCTTCATGATTCAGTCTTGGAAGACTGTAGGTTTCTAGGATCTATCCATTTCTCCTAGGTCATCCAAAATGTTCACAGTAGTCTTATGTTCCTTTGTATTTCTGTGGTATCAGTTGTGATGTCTCCTCTTTAACTTCTGATTTTCTTTATTTTCGTCCTCTCTCTTTTTCTTGGTGAGTCTAGCCAAAGGTTTGTCATTTTTGTTACCTTTTCAGAGCATCAGCTCTTAGTTTCATTGATCTTTCATTGCCTTTTAATCTGTATTTCGTTTCTTTCTGCCCCAATCTTTATTATTTCCTTCCCTCTATTAACTCTGGGCTTCATTTGTTCCTTTTATGGTTCTTTTAGGTGTGAAAAGTTGTTTATTTAAAAATTTTCTTGTTTCTTGAGGACTGTGTTGTTAAGAACATCTCCCTAAGAACTACTTTTGCTTCATTCCATAGACTTCAGTATGTGATATTTCTGTTTTCATTTGTCTCTAGGTGTTTTTTGATTTCTCTTTTGGTTTCTTCTATGACTCCATAGCTGTTCAGTAACATGTTGTTCAGTCTCCATGTATCTGCATTTTTTGCAGTTTTTGTTTTTGTTTTATAATTGATACCATTGTGGTCCAAAAAGATTTCTGATATGATTTCAGTATTCTTTAATTTACTGAGCCTTCTTTTGTGGCCTAACATATGATCTATCCTGGAGAATGTTCGATGGGCAATTGAGCAGAATATTTATTCTGCTGCTTTTGGATACAATGTTCTGTATATATCTATTAAGCCCATCTGGTCTAATGTGTTGTTTAAGGTCAATGTTTCCTTACTGATTTTCCTAATGGATAATCTAAATCTATTCATTGATGTAGGTGGGGGTGTTAAAGTGCCCTACTATTATTGTATTGCTGCAATTTTCTCCCTTTAGGTCTGTCAATATTTGATTTACATATTTTGGTACTTCTATATTGGGTTCATGTATATTTACAAGTGTTATAACTTCTTGCTTGGTTGATTTTTTTATCATTATGTACTGCCCTGATCCTCTTTGTATTTTATTACACTCTTTGTTTTAAAGTATACCTTGTCTAATATGAGTAAAGCTATACCAGCTTTCATTTCATTTTATTTGCATGGAATATCTTTTTCCACCCTTTATTCCCATCCCTTTACTTTCAGTATGTGTGTATCCTTACACTGAAGTGAGTCTCTTGTAGGCAGCATATAGATGGGTCTTATTTTTTTATTAATTCTTCCACTCTTTGTCTTTTGATTGGAGAATTTAGTCCATTTACATTTAAAGTACTCATTGATAGGTTTGTACTTATTTCCATTTTGTTAATTGTTTTCTGGCTGTTTTATAGTTCTTCTATTCCTTTCTTCTTCTCTTGCTCTCTTCCTTTGTCATTTGATGACTTTCCTTAGTGGTATGTTTAGATTCTTTTCTCTTAATCTTTTGTGTATCTGCTATAAATTTTTGCTTTGTGGTTACCATGAAGCTTACAGAAACAACTTGTATGTATAACAGTTTAATTTAAGTTGATAACATTCTAAAGCTCTATATTTTAACTCCCTACTGTTTCATGTTTTTGATGTTACATTTTATATCTTTTTATTTATGTCTCCCCTAACTAATCATTATAACTTTAGTTAATTTAACTATTTTGTCTTTTAACCTTCAGAGTATCTTTATAAATGATTAATCTGCTACTTTACTATATATTTATCTTTTCCACTGAGAGTTTTAGTTTCATAATTTTTCTTGTTATTAATTAGTGGTATTTCTTTTTAGCTTAAAGAAGTCCCTTTAAACCTTGATAGTAAGGCCAGTTTAATAGTGACAAACTCCTTCAGCTTTTGCTTGTCTTGAAAACTCTTTATCTCTCCTTTGCATCTGAATGATAACCATGTTGGGTACAGTATTTTGGTTGGAAGTGTTTTCCTTTCAGCACATTGAGAATATGTCATGCCACTCTCTTCTGGTGTACAAAATTTCTACTCAGAAATCTGCTGATAGCCTTATGGGGTTTCCCTTGTATGTAACTTTTTCTCTCACAGCTTTTAAGATTCTCTATTTGTCATTAGCTTCTGACATTTTAATTATAATGTGTTGGAATGGATCTTTTGGGTTCATCTTACTTTGAACTTGCTGGGCTTCCAGGACATGGAGGTCTGTTTCCTTCCCTAGGGTAGGGAAATTTTCAACCCTTATTTCTTCAAATAAGTTTTCTGCTACTTTCTCTCTTTCATTTTTCTGGGACCCCTATAATACAAATGTTATTCTGCTTGATATCTTATAGATCCCTTACGTTGTCTTCATTTAATTTTTTATATTTTTGCTGCTCTGTTTGGATGAGTTCCATTGCTTTGTCTTCCATCTTGCTAATCCATTCTTCTGCTTCATCCAGTCCACTGTTGAATCCCTATAGTGTAATTTTTCAGTTCAGCTATTGTATTCTTGAGTTCTATGAGTTCTGTTTGGTACTTTCTTATATTTTCTACACCTTTGCTGAAATTCTCAGTGTGTTCATCCATTCTTTCTCCATGTTTGGTGGTCACCTTTAATTACCATTGCTTTGAATTCTTGACCAGGTAGATTACTTATTGACCTATCATTAAGGTCTTTTTCTGGGGCTTCTTCTTTTCTATCATTTGAAACATTTTCTCTTCATTTGAAATATTATCTCATTTTACATGGCTCTCTGTGTTTGTTTTTATGTATAAGGCAAAACAGCTATCCCCTGCAGTCTTGAAGGAGTGGCCTTATGTGGGTAATCAACTTCACCCTTGGTTGATTCACCCTTAGGGAAAAGTTTAGCTTTTCCCTAGTTCTTGGTTGTGTCTGAAACATTTGTGATTATCTAAACCACTTGATTTTCTTGATATGTTCCTATTGTTGTAGGTATGCCAAGACCTATCACTGTTCCAGGGGAGGAATTTAATTGAGCACCTAGTTTCAAGATGACTGAAAGCCAGACCCTCACTCAATAGCTTTTAATGTATATATGGGGTGCTTGGGTGGCTCAGTTGGTTAAGCATCCAACTCTTGATTTAAGCTCAGGGCATGTTCTCATAGTTGTGAGTTCGAGCCCTGTGTTGGGCTCTGCACTGACAGTGTGTAGCTTGCACTACAAGGCTAGAGAAGATAACCATGTTCATTTGGATTCTGTCAGATATGTCACCTTGTAATCTTGAATAAGAGTGAGAGCAGGTAGCAATAATATCTCTATTGGCCTATCCTTTTTAAAGTTAAACATCAATTTTGGGAGTGCCTGGGTGGCTCGGTTGGTTGAGTATCAGACTCTTGATTTCAGCTCAGGTCATGATCCCAGGGTCATGAGTTTGAGCCCCAAGTCGGGATCTGTGCTGATAGTGTGGAGCCTGCTTGAGATTCTTTCTCTCCCACTTCCTCTGCCCCTGCCCCCACTCTCTCTCAAAATAAGTAAATAAATCTAAAAACACACAAACAGACTAAAGTATATAAACCTATACAGTCTTGTGGGTCTGCAATAATAATCCCTGCTGCACTCCAGACTAGGAGTTACAGGGGTGTCCCCTGGGCAACAGGTGCAAAAATTAGGGCTCCAAATGAGTGTATATGTTCCTTTCTGGAGTCTTGTCAATCTGTAGTGAGGCCAAAAGGTTGTACAAGGTTGGTGTTTTCTTGTTTACATTCCTTGGGAGTACCACCTTAGTTTCTAGATATTGGGAAATCTAAAGCGTATCCTTTAGGCTGAAGCTCCAGGCTAAGTATGTAGGCTTTTTTCACAGGAAGACTGGGATTGTGTTTCATTCTGCTGTCTGTTCAGTGCCCTGGGGGTGGCAGACTGTCAAGAACTGTCTTTCTGATTTCATGGAACTCAAGAATGCCAACCCCCTTGGTCTCAAAGGCCAGGAAATAAAGGGGCATCCCCTGTGTGGATTGGTGCATCCATTGGCTTTAATTAGGCAGCTGGAGACTGTAAGAGCAGGCATTCTTGCCAGCTTCAGAAAGGCAGCAGGTAAATGTCTTGACTGGGTGCACCCATGGACTTCAAGAATGCAGGAGAACAGTGTCTTATCTGTGTGCAGGTGCCAACTTTAGGCTAGGAGCATATTGTGACTGTTTGTGCTTGCCAGCCCCACAGCCTGGGAGTAAGATAGTGTTGCAACCACCTGCACTCTCCTGCTCAGCAAGACAGCAGGATAGTGCTGTGACCACTTGCCCTGCCTGTCTTATCAAAATGGTTGGAGAGTGCCATGTCTAAGCTCACTTGCCTGTGCCAAAAGTGTTGGTTGAGAGTGTAAAAATAGTGTCCATCAGGGCCTCCATCCCCAGGCCGTGTTTCAACTGTCCCCTGCCCCTCCAGCATATGATTTGAAATCAGCAAATAAGTGTCCTTCATGCATAGTCCAGGTGCTTTTCAAACTGCTATTTTTTTCTCTGGGTCTCGGGGCAAATGAGATAGCATGTGAACCCTTTAAAAAAGGTCAGCCCTGATGGTTTTCTAAGCCAGAAATTTTGGGGGCTCATCTCTGGTGCGGATCCCAGGAGTTGGAGCATTTGAAGTGGGGCACCAGCCTCTCACTCCTCTAGAAGTGCCCGACTGATGCGATCCCTTCCTACTGTGGGTTGGTACACTAACAGTGGGGTTTTTGGTGAGACTATGTCTCTGCCTCTCTTAGCCATCTCAGTGTGGTCATTTCATCCTTTGTTGTGGAGATCCATTAATTTAATTTTCAGATCTTTCTCAGAGGGAAATGATCCATGTGAAACTGTAGATTTGTTGTGCCCCGGGGAGGAAGTGAGCTCAGGATCTTCCTACACTGGCACCTTGCAGAAGCTCAAAGACTTTTGTTTTGAAGACAAAATGAGTTTTTTTTTATTTTTAAAAAAAATTTTTTTTTCAACATTTTATTTATTTTTGGGACAGAGAGAGACAGAGCATGAACGGGGGAGGGGCAGAGAGAGAGGGAGACACAGAATTGGAAACAGGCTCCAGGCTCTGAGCCATCAGCCCAGAGCCTGACACGGGGCTCGAACTCCCGGACCGCGAGATCGTGACCTGGCTGAAGTCGGATGCTTAACCGACTGCGCCACCCAGGCGCCCCTAAAATGAGTTTTAACTCAAGGGAAATTGCAGTAAAATCTCAGACACTGTAATCAGTGACTGCATTAAAACTCACTAGAAGTATGCCAACTTCCATGTGAGGCCACAATTCAGCCAGGATTACAAAGAAACATTATCCACTTTGCTTGTGGCCATTCTGACATTTTATACTGTAAAATTATAGATCAAGGCAATCATCTCTAATATGTTACACACAAATATACACACATACATACACAAACATACAGTGATTTTTCTTCTGTGATCATATAATAAACAGAAAGTTTTTAGTTTACTCTAGGCTAAGATCTAGCAAACACATATAAAAAGCATATTAAATTTTTCTGATTATAAATATAATAGTGTTCACCAAATATTCAGTGACTGGTTAAACAACTGTGGTACAACCTTGCAAGAAATCCTATGAAGTTGCCCAAAAAAGGTAGATTGATATGTTATATGACAAGACACATGACATACATGATAAATCCTCTTGCATGAATAAAATGAAGATCTATGTGTATATATACTGGCATATACATAAATATTTTTTTCTGGGAAGATATACAAGACACTTTTGATTGGAGGGACAAGGAGAATTATATATTTTTATATATTATATAAATTATATCTTTTATTTATATTTATATTTATTATACATTTTTCTATTGTTTGAATTTCCAATTATATGCTTAAAAGAAAATGCCAATAAGAACACCTGAGTAATAAGGTTATGAGTAATTTTTTCTCTCTTTTTCTCTGTATTAAAAAACACATATTTTAAGAGGAAATATCTCTAAAATATGTTATATAAAAGTAATTCATGTTATAAGAAATTTGAAAGTACTAAAAAAAGAATTTAAAAAACCTTGTAATTCTCTGGCTCAACAATAACCACTGTTTAATTTTTGGTGGGTTGTGTTCAGTTTGTGTAGTCTTTTTCCCCTCCACTTTGGGGAAAGTAGAAAGATTCTTTTCATTCTTTTAGGTGGAGGGACCGAAAAGAATGAACTGCTCCATGAACTGTTCTGCTATCTATCTTTCCGTACGCCCTCCATCAGTACGCTGTTTTTGATTGCTATGATGCTGTTGGAGCATCACAGGCTATATGTGACACTTCTCAAAACTGCACAAGTAGTCTTGGTATTGCTCCCTGAAACGCATGATCCCTGTATCACTTCATAATACTATCTGGCATCTCATTATAGACATCTTGTGATCTCTATGGAGTTGGAAGCAAAAGTATCCTCATCATGTCCCACAATTATTATAGTGTTTGCACCAAAATAGTTTCTGGAGGGCTCAGAAGTGCTCTGTTTTTCTGAACATATAGAGATGCTTCCTTGCAAGGTACTTGGGCCTTAGAATTTCTTCAAAGGTAAGGACGTTGAAAGAACACAGAGAGGTGACATACTTTGTGTTATTTCTCAGGCAATTGACTTCTAGATTACAACACCTTCCAGTACTTTATTTTTTGAGGATAATTTTCTGAGGTAGGATTTTAACCCTCTCTTCCATGCAAACACCTAGGTGTTACCATTCAGCTTTTAAGTACCTTATCCTCTTTTCAACAAATTTAAGAATTATCCCACCTTTGTTGTTGCTGTTATTGAATATAAGATAATAATGATAATCATTATTTTTATTATGGCTAACTTTCATTGATTTTTTTTATATGTTGGGCAGCCTACTTACACTATTTTTATTTAATTCTCAAAATACCACTATTGTTGTTGTTATTTTATAGATGAGAAAACCCAGACTCACAAATGTTGAAAAACTTGTCAAATGTCACAAATTCATTAACAGGCAGATGAAGACTCACATCTGCCTTGGGCTGATTCCAAACCTCCCTTAAGATCACTTTTCAGATTAAGTTTACATGACTCCTTACTCAGAAGTGCAAACTATGCCCACAGCTTTCCTTTTTGCTTTCTTATCTTTCTATTACTGTGTGTGTGTGTGTGTGCACGCATGTGTGTGTGCATGTGTGTGTGCAAGACAGAGAGAGAACTCCAAATAAAATACTACAAAAATTCCTTCTTTAGGACTCCATTTTTCGCACCTCTAAAATGGATAGCAACTATCTCAGAGGTTTATTATGAAGACCAAATGAGATAATATACATGAAAGCACTTAGTACGCCTAAAATAAAACATTATCCTTATTGCTATACATATTTCCCTCCTTTGCATAATGGATGTGTTCTGGAGAAGGTGATTATGGAAATGTATAGGCTCAACTTCTATTATCAAATCACAGAGCAATTACATTATAAAATCATAGAAAAAAGATTCCCAACAGATTGTGATGAAGACTTGATGTAAGGCAGGGGTTCAGGTGGAGGTTGTGCCTCTGAGTGTTACACTGGAAGCATTCTGTGTGTTGGCATCACTTTCCAAAACCCCTAACTCTTTCTCTGCAGCCTCCAGATAATTCCTGAATCTAACTCATCAGTTTCCAGAGATGATTTCATTCTTTTCTTTTTGTCTGATTATGAGGTCCAGTGGAATTTGTATGAAACAATGATGCTTCATCTGATGGCCCCATCCCACACATGATATAGAATAGTTAGAAAATTCCTTTAATTTGAGATTTCCAATTAGATACACTGACTCTGTATGTTGGGTTATAAGTTTCAGTAATACGTATTAATAATACTTAGATTCATCACATTCATCATACTGAAAGGCTTCTGGGTCAGGAACCATGTCTTCCACTTTTTTGGAAACCCTACACTTACAAATGAGTCCTATAAATAAAATAAAACTTTAAATAGTACTGACTTCACCTTCAACTCATAACTAAACCTGACTCTGGGATTGAAGTGCTATTTTCTCCCTCTAGTCTCATCAGACATGAGTGTGTTATGTTACTGACAGAGGCCAAGCTATATGCTCCCATAATTCACTTCTTTGTAACAACCAGCTGCATCATGGTGCTTGCCTTTTCTTAAAGAACTAGGACTTATTCTTAAATTAATGCCTTAATTATTCTTCTCTCGGGACATCCTTTATCTGTGAAAAATATTCAGAAAGAATGGAATTTTAAAAATAAGCCATCTGTTGCCCAAATCCTGAGAAAAGCAGTGATGTCTGAAAACACTAGATTCAATTAATCAGGGGGCACAAAAGCCTTATTAAATGTATTAGCTTTCTTATGTTTAGAATTCAGGTAAGAAACAAGATCCAACCTTAACATGCCAACAGGTATCAAGTAAGAGAGGTCAGCAGAGTCTACACTCTTATGAGGTAGCTTGGATACATCAACTAGAAATATTCTTTATAAATTCTAAGAGGAGACCTTGTTCCAGATTATCTTACACATGACAGCAGCCTAGGAAACCACCAGATAGCCTCCCTAATTCTAGACCAATTCAAACAAGGTACACTTATATTTCATTTAATATTTTCTCATAAGCAGACTATAGGATCTACTCAAGATCACCTTTATTTCACTGAGCAGGGAGCGACAGAGAGAGATGGAAACACAGAATCTGAAGCAGGCTCCAGGCTCTGAGCTGTCAGCACAAAGCCAGATACAGGGCTCGAACTCTTGAACTGTGAGATCATGATCTGAGCCGAAGTTGGCCACTTAACTGACTGGGTCACCCAGGCGCCCGCAAGGTAGCTAGATTAAATATATGTGAGTCATGACCTAAAGAAATGGTTAAGGAAGAAGATTCCAGATGAAGAAGTTCTTAAACTAAATATTGAAGGATGGATGGGATTTCAAAATATAGAAAGGAAAGAGAAATCATTTGAAGCAGAATAAACCGCATGAACAAAAAATTGATCATAAACTGGGTAAAGCAAATCATTTAGTTTAGTTAGTAGCAAGAAGTAAAATTGATAATTTTGGGGTAAATTAGCACTAGATCACAGGGGAACTTGAGTGCCAACCAAAGAACATTTACTCTGTCAAGATTATAAATCTAAAGAAAGTTCAATAAACCACTCAACAGCATCATAATTTCATTGGAGAATTATAACCTGTCACAGCCTCTGAGGTTTTGGGCTCCACAGGGAGATGCTACATTAGTGGTAGAGAAAAGGTCTTCATCTCTAATGAGTCTTACTCCAGCTGAGATTATCATGCTTCATCTATTGAGGTTAATCACATCATATGACTCGAGCAAGAATCTCACCAGCTCCTAATCACATCAGCATTGGTCCTTCATTCTCAATAACAAATTCTATAGAGTTGCTTAAAGGGTGATGGTGAGTCTGGTTCAGATAAGAGAATTGAGTATCTGCTTACATGTAAGATATCTGTAGAAAAGTTTGACATAAGCTGTCATTTGGCTTTAGATAGAGCCAATATGTTCATAAATGATTGGTTACCTACCTATATTTAGTTCTGCTTCTCCCTGTGATACAAATAATCATTTCAGTGTATTTGGAACTCTGAGATATCTAAATTGCTAAATGTGTAGAATTCTTTGATTCTAGACATCATAGAAATATCGCTTACACAACATTTCCCATCCCCTTCCCACTTTATTGCTCACTATTGTACTTACTGACTTCTCATATGCTTTGTATTCTATGTGTGTTTATGTTTATTCTCTGCCCTTCCCCTCCAAATATTAGCTCTTTCAAGATAAGGAGTTTCTGTATGTGTTTATTTTATTTACCTCAGAACCTAGAACAGATACTTGTTGGAAGACCACTTTTGAAAGTGAAAGCAAAGGGGCACCTGGGTGGCTCAGTCGGTTGAGGTTCCGACTTCGGCTCAGGTCATGATCTCACGATTCATGGGTTTGAGCCCTGCGTTGGGTTCTGTGCTGACGCTCAGAGCCTGGAGCCTGCTTTAGATTCTGGGTCTTCCTCTCTCTCTCTGCCCTTCCCTTGCTCACACTCTGTTAATCTCTCTCTCAAAAAATAAACATTAAAAAAATACTAAAAAAAAAAAAAGTGAAAGCAAAACATAGAAGAGGGTAAGCAAATATTAACTGGGAAAAAAGTTTTCTACCCAAAGCCCCCTTCTAAAAATTCATATATTATATAATTTGAAAATATCATGAACTAATAACTTTATGAACTAATTTTCTATAGAAAGCAAGGAACTTTTTTAAATGTACCTACTGGCTTTCTTACTGTTACCAAAATAACAATCTCATTCTTGCCATTTTATCCATATGGCAGTCATGGCAAAGAAAGATGCTCTGGGGTACAGCAAATGAATTCAGAGCCTCTGACTCCAGGGGCTAGGTTGTAGGCACTGTTTTACAGCAGTTTGCATTTTATAAGCAACAAGATTTTAGTGCTGAATTGTAGAGGATACTAGAATTTGAACCAAAATAATGCCATTAGCTTATGACCTTTCTACTAGTAGACAGCCTTCTCACAGAAATAATGAAAGAAACAAACAAAAAAATAAAACAAATAGCAACATAGAAAAACAAAAGCTAATTTGCAGCAATGTGGATGGAACTGGAGGGTATTATGCTAAGTGAAATAAGTCAGTCAGAGAGAGATACCATATGTTTTCACTTATATGTGGATCTTGAGAAAATTAACAGAAGATCATGGGGGAGGGGAAGGGGAAAAAAGTTACAGAGAGGGAGGGAGGCAAACCATAAGAGACTTTTGGATACTGAGAACAAACTGAGGGTTGATGGAGGGTGGGTGAGAGGGGAAAGTGGGTGATGGGCATTGAGGAGGGCACTTGTTGGGATGAGCACTGGGTGTTGTATGGAAACCAATCTGACAATAAATTATATTTAAAAATATTGGAGGTGTTCAATAAGTAATTACTGAATTAGTTAATGAATTCATGCATGCTTCTGGTCCAGGTCCAAAAATTCTGGAATGGGAATCACCAAAAAATAATTCTATAAGCTCAGTTACCCTTATGTACAATTCAGGGTTGACGGAATAAAAGTCTCATGTTTTTCCTTCTATAACATAAAAAAAACAAAGGCTAAACATAGTCATTTTTAAGTTTAATTTTAAAATCCAGATTGTTCTTTTTCATTGTAATTGTATTGTATCCTACTGGCAGAAAGGAATGAGATTTAGTATAGTATGTAAATGATAGTAGGTCAGCCACAGCTCAGTAAGCTCTGGGAACATTATGGTTTCTCTCTCCTCAGAGCCTCCTTTATCCTGAAAATATTTTCTGGATTAAAATTCTCATTCTGTAAATCATATTTTTCAATATAAAAATCTAAACTATCAAAGTACTAAAAGAAAACATGGGTAAATCCCTTTATAATCTTGGCATGGGGAAAGACTTTCTACCTATGAGTCAATATCTAGAAGCCATAATAGAAAAGATTGAATTAAAAACAAACTTCTGTCTGGCAAAAATATATGTACCATAATGAGGAATTTTTTAAAAAGATAAACTGGGAAAGATAATTTCAATATTCTCATGTAGATAAAATAATTCACAATATCCATATAGATGAGCAGATTATCTCTTTAATATATAAGTAGCAGGAAACCAATGAAAAAAAGGCTAAGAATCCAACAGAAAGAAGTAAAGGAGATGAACAGACACATTATAGAAAAATAAACACCCAAATTATCAAACACATTAAGGGATGCTCAGAATCATTCATAATAAAGAAAATGCAAATTAAAAATATAATAAGATATCATCTTTACCGATACAATTGGCAAAAATTCAAAGGCTAAAGAGACCCTATTTTGTTGAAGCTGTGGTTAAAGGGGTACTTTCATATATTACCAATGGGGCTGCTCATTAATACAACACCTCTGGAAATCAATTTGGCAAAGTTTCTCAAATTTTAAGATGCATGTATCCCTCTGACCAACAATTTTACTTCTGAGAATTTATCCTGCAGAAACCAGCACATCTACAAAATGATTAATGTACAAAGCTTTTCACTGGAGCATTGTTTCAAATGACAAAAACTGTTTATAAGTAGGGACTGGTAGAATAAACTATGACACTGTTAAGTAATGGAATACCATGCCACTGAATAAAAGATTAAGGTAGCTCTCTCTGTTTTGATATGGAAAGATATCCAAGATACACTGGAGAATGTAAGATTGAGAGCTGCATTGAAAAGTATAAGAATGACCAGTTCAAGAATAATCTCAGATGAAAAGGAAAATGAAACTTTCATGGCAATGATATAAACGTTCCTGAGCTCCCCCATCTTTTAGCCACTGGTACAACCAACATTTGCGCAAATATGGTAAGCCAGTGTTTGATTTCCATGGGACTCCATCACCTTGAACCATAAGACGATTTAGGTTCTTCTCTCACAGGCTCAATAGCATTCTCATGATGTTATTAAATCTTATAAATTCCTTTCTAGGCCCAATGGAGTTATTAGTAAAATCTAATATGACATTAAAATGTTGTAATCATGAACTAGCTGGGATAAATTTCACTTAAAAGGCTGAGGTGATTCTCTATATGTTCTACTTTCCATGTGTTGAATGGAGATGTGGTTACCCACCTGTTGCTATATGAGAAGAAAACACATTTCGGTGGGAGTTTAAATGTATGAGATTATTAAAAATAATGACCTTAATATATTCATTTGCTAGATACTATTTATCAAGATTCTAGGGTACTCAGGTGGTAAATATTCAGTATGCATGAGTTTATTAACATGAGGCAGAATACACCATTAGGCAGATGATGTATGTTGAACACTTGGGGGTTCCTAAAAGAGAAGCCTATGTAAATAGTACATTATAATTAATTATAAGTTTAATAACAACAGCCTAATTTTTGTACAATAAGCGACACATTTATTCACTGGTCAGAAATTATAGCATTAGTCCAACAAGCTGTTTCTCCAAAGGTTTCCTCATTCACAGAGTGCTATCTGAAACAACCTATAAAATTTGATTCTCCATTTCTTTTGTCCTATTACTTTTTTGGTAAATAGATAACTGATGAGTTATCCATTCAGTATAAGAATTTCTTCCTCTGGGTATTTATTTATTTTAGGCAATGATTTTAAAACATAGAGGAATGTAGGAAGGAAGTATTGATTGATTCTTTATTAATTAAACATCCAATATGTTCTGGGTATTTTGCTGGCATTAAAGATACAGAATCCCTGCCCTCAAATATTTTAGTCTTTTAGGGAGAAGGGAAAGTAAAATCCAATGAACTATGACATAGGGTGACATCTGCTATCCCCAAATTAAGCATAAATAGCTATGTGAGAACAACCATGGGACCCTGACTTTTAATGAGGAGGCTCAATAACAAGTTTGGAGGAGATGATGCCCGAGATGTAACCTGCAGGATGGGAGGAGGCAAAGACTAGAGGATGGAAGGAAATACCAGGTTATGGTAACATCAAAAATACAAAATAAAATTTAAAAATGTTTAAAATTACAGAGAAAGGCAGGGTATGGCCCATTCAGCAAATTGTAGGTGGTTCCAGACAGAGCACTTGGTGATGTTTGGGAGTAGGAGGAAATGGGGTTTCAGAGGTGGGTAGGGCCCACCCAGGTTGTGATGGAAGCACCACTTTAGATGAGGTGGTCAGGGAAGGCTGAGACTTGGATGAAGAGAAAGTGCCAGCTATGCAAAGCTCAAGGAGAAGAACATTCCCAGCAGAGAAGTGCACTCAGTGCACAGATAAGTCTATTCCAAGGAGTGGTTAAAGAGCTAGGGGCACTGATTCCTGGGTGTCAGAGATGAGCAGAACAATTCCAAATACTATTCCCCTGACTATTATCTAATCTCTTTTGTTGTCTCTGGAACCGTGGCTCTTTCCCATCAATGAATTCATTCAGTCCCTGTAATCAACTCTGATTAGTGTTGTTTAACATCAATCTTTTCTACTTTTTTTCAAAGAAAGATACCAATCAGTTCTGCACACCCCTGCTTGTTAAAAGCAGCACCTCTCCTGCTGACTTACCGTTCTCTTAATCAAAAGGGCAGGAGGAAGCAGTTGGGATTCACTTTTCTTTTTTTTTCTTTCAAAGTACACAAATGTCAACTTCCTCGAGGATGTTTGGCATAGCTGAGTTCAGTCATGTAATGTACAAAGTCAGCTTCATCAAAAGGCTGCAGGCTGCCCACTGCTAAAATGGAGGGAGAAAAGGAAACCAAGGGCTTCTCTGAAGTGTGAATGAGTGCATAGGCCACTGTCATATGTGTATTTACACTGAGGACATGCTGAGCTGACAAGGGAGTTTAGGAAACATAAACCTCTACCACTATACTTCTCTGTCTTCACCTTCAAAACTCTGGAGCAGCATTTTCTCCCTTTCCTGTTCTTATTGCTGCACCCAGCCAAGCAGTTTTGATATAGCTTCATAACACTCCCAAGCTATGACCATTTATATTTATTTAAAAATTATCTTCATTACTAGTCCTTCGACATTTAGCCGAAGGGTATAATTCTCCATGCCTCTATGGACTTGAAAGTGTTAGCACCTAGAACAGGCACTGGCACCAGGTTGTTGGTTGGCTGGTTCATTGGTTCATTCATTCATTCATTCATTCATTCATTCTCTTACTCATCACTATCCATCATGTGACTTCAATATGACAAGCCCTTGTCAATGATTATCCTGGAAGATGCTTCTAACAGTTAGAAGCAGAAAGGCAGTTTTCCAAAGAGTTTATTATCTTAAACCATAACAACTTAGTTTCAGAAATAGGTAAAAATTCTGGAAATAATATATTTTTTAAATTTTTTTTTCAACGTTTATTTATTTTTGGGACAGAGAGAGACAGAGCATGAACGGGGGAGGGGCAGAGAGAGAGGGAGACACAGAATCGGAAACAGGCTCCAGGCTCTGAGCCATCAGCCCAGAGCCTGACGCGGGGCTCGAACTCACGGACCGCGAGATCGTGACCTGGCTGAAGTCGGGCGCTTAACCGACTGCGCCACCCAGGCGCCCCTGGAAATAATATTTATGAACATGTCTAAACCTGCATATCCGATCAAGCACAAAAATCATCGTATATGGTTATGGTCCCTAAACAAAGTCTCAGAAGTTATTTAATATTTGTAATGATATAGAGCTGGTAATGGTTCACAAGTAACATTTTCTGCAACCTCATCGTTGTTCTAATGTGAGCACTTAAGCTATGAGGCGGTACAAGGTCATAAAGGTGAGAATTTCAGCCAGAACTACAATTCGAGCTCCAAATTCCTAATCTAGGAACTTCTATTTTACATGATTACCATTTATTAGGTAAAGCAACAAACCCTGATCTAGAGAAAGACCTCCTTTACCCATTTAAAATGCCTCTGACTTCCTGGGAAGAACACAAGAGAAATGTACATGTAGGATCACTTTTATATGGAATAAACTGATCCATCACTCCTTTTCGTGTGTTCTAAAAAAAGTCTCTTAGAGTAGTGTTTCCCAAATTTCCCTGATCATACCAACTGACTAGGTTTCTTGTATCAGATACAAACACCAAGACTGCTCCATGGAAGTTTCTGATTCTCTAAGTCTGGTGTGGGACCCAGAAATGTGCATATTTCACAAGTCACCCCTATGATTCTTAGGATCAAGGGCACAGTTGGGAAACACTGTCCTAGAGAAAGATTTACATTGGCAGCTAAAAAATTCTTCATTCCTAATGAACCATTCCATTTTAACATTTTAAGCAGGTGCAGACTCTCCTAGCAAAACTAGAAACTCACTATTTTTAAAATAACTTTAGATATATTTGTGAGTTTTAAGGCTTTTATCAATAGCAACATAGTCAAATAAGGTTCTTAACTAGCTCACTCCCACAGAAGTATCAGCTTTAAACTCCCAAATATCAATGTCTAATTATTTTTTTAAAAAGCTTGTGTTCAGTAAACATCCTTAATTGTAAACAGGGTTTCTTTTTTTCATTTTTACTTAATCAGTTGCCAATCTGGTTGATCAAATTATTAATTTCTATCCTTTTGGAGGTGGTCTTCAGAAAAATCAGTCTGCTTTTGCTGCATCCCAGACATATTAATAATAGTAATAAGAAGGAAACATATGAAAGAAAAAGAATTCAGAATAGAAATCTCTATGTTTGAGCCCAGTACCCCTCCTGCTCAGTAAAACATCTGTCTTCTACCTTTTTGACACTCAGAAATAGGCCTTTTCACATCATCTCACCTCTCTCTGATGAGTTAGTCTCTTGCCTTCCAAATTCTGGCTGAGACAAAACTCTTCTGCCTTTCTGCCTACCTTTTAGAGAAAGGCACAGTCAGGAAACACTAAGAGGAGTTCCATTCCTTGTGTCTTTCAGTCAGACTTTTATTAAATGGATGCAAAGTCAACCAACCGAAAAACAAAAATACTCCTGTCACTTCTTTTGCAATAATTCCACAATCTTGAGGAAAATTGAATTTGGGGGAAAAGAATGGTCCATGCCCTCTTATAAGCATGAGAAGGAGGGGCAATGACTGTAAAGAATGTCTTTTAATTGTGGTTGTACTGTAGTTATATTAAGAATTGCACAATTAATTCCCACTATCAAATTAAACTGGTAAACGGGCCTAGATTAAAAACACAAGTTGGCTGTGCTTGTTTTCCTCAGTTATATACAAAATAATAATAAATTCAGCTTGCCATCCCTACTATGTTGTTATTTTAGAGGAAAAATGTCTTTTTCTTCACAAGGCATATTGCATATTGATGGTCAAGACCAGGCACGGTGATGTATGTATTTGTAGGG
This sequence comes from Herpailurus yagouaroundi, assembly GCF_014898765.1. NCBI lineage: Eukaryota > Metazoa > Chordata > Mammalia > Carnivora > Felidae > Herpailurus > Herpailurus yagouaroundi. The sequence continues at coordinate 61,887,120 of NW_024412403.1, forward strand.
GTGTGACTGCTGCTAAAATAAGCACCGAAGATAGTAGACGATTTCCCTTAGAAGCTTGAAGCACAATGATTTTTTTCCAACTGGTAGAGGCTGTGTCTCTTGAGTGGGGTAGAGGCTAACAGACAGGAAGTGGTAGAGGTTGCAGCAGGAAATGCACCTGACAGAATCCAGGAGGATAAGACAGCATCAGAACAGCATTAGAAACAGTGCCTGGAGGTGACAGAGAGGTAGGAGACTCTTGAGGTATAACTGAAAGATTATAGATGGTAGGTGACCATGGCTGTAAGACCTCATCTCCACTGGCCACACAACATTGGCAGACAACATTTGTAAGGTCTCCTTAGTTTTGCCAGTGACCAGAGCTAGCCTCCTAGATTAGGCTAGAATGACAGCTGACAGGATTCCTCTGGCCTCCTGTGGGACTCAAATGATAAAGCCGCCGCCGCCGCTGCTGCCGCCGCCGCCGCAGCAGCAGCAGCAGCCAGAGCACAGCTTTGACCTGCAGTTCTCGCCCATCAAAGAGCTTGCCCTGTCTGCTCCCACTGACAGGCAGATAAATACAGAGATCTGTTGGCAAGTACATATTTATGTATATCTACAGCTCCTTCATACAGATCTACAGAGAATGCATAACAACTTCCAGTGGTGTAGCACATTCACCCACTAATGGGGTGAGGCCCATTACTCACAAATGGGTGAAAGGAAGCATCAATATTCAGGTCTTAACCCCAGTTTGTGGGCAGAAACCTGTCATTCCATTGCAGGCCGATAGGTCTCCTATTCAGACAGTCCTTGTTTAATTTTCTAAACACTCTTCCTCTAAATGGTGCTACTCTACCCTGTGAAGACAGACAGGTTTGACGAGCAGAGCCATCAATTTCACATTCCCTATGCCAACTGCTGGGAAAAATTAGGCCTAGTATATATCTGGGACTATTGGCTGGGGACACCAGCGAGTTTGATACTTAGGTATTTTCCACATTAAAGACGCCAGACTTCATGGAGGATTGTCCCTGTTCTAAGTACATGAAATCGGGGGTGCCTGGCTGGCTCAGTCGGTAAAGCACATGACTACTGATCTCGGGGTTGTGAATTCAAGCCCCGTGTTGGGCGTAGAATTTACTTAAAATAAATGCATGAAACCAGGAGAGTCCAAAAATGTATACTGGTGTTCCACTGTGGGGCATACATTATGCTGAACCCAGAACATAGAAAAGTAAGGCATGGTCTTACCTAAAAGGAGCTCTGAGTAGGCAAGAAAATACTCTAATATAGTATAAAATGGGGAGAGGGTGTGTCAAAGAATGAAACAAAGCAAAGTATACACACAATTTTTGTTCAACACAAAGTTAAATATAGTCATTATATATTGGCCAAATTGTTACTCTCCAAGAAATGTCAGAACCATCCAAAGAAAGGCCCAACTGGGAGCATGATTGATAATGATGGGTGAACTAGGCATACAGCAAAGGACAAGTTAATGAGCACTGTTTCTCACAACAAAGTATGAGGATAGCGTTGGGATCTCTGAGACTGTCTCTGGATAAAGACAAAGCTTGGGATGGACTGGAGACTTATGCTAGCATATAGTCTTTTGGTTTTGATCTGGTTGAACTGAAGAAGGAAGGAGGAAAATGGTTCTATTGCTATTTGAAACTTCCTCCTGAAAAAAAAAAATGGTGATGGATGGAACAAACAAAAAGAACCTTCTTCCTAAATCCCCCTAAGCAAATCAGAACTTTATGGTATTTGAGATTTCCTGCACAGTCATGCATTTCTGGATCTCACAAATGGGAACCGAGAGATGTCTGTGTGTCCCCGAGTTTATTACCTGAGCAGTTGAACTTTGAGATCACATTAGGTTGTTCAGGGATATAATAAAGCCCTCACTGGTTGGAGGCTTGAGTGACCCCGGGGGTCCATTCCTCAATCTGGTTCTACCTTATGAGTAGTAACCAACTTCACTAAAATCAACCCAAAAGGTAAGGAGGACCCCACAGTTAGAGAAGATATTTTTCAGTGAAAATTATGGTTAGCTGGGACTAGGGTTAGGGCTGGTAGGGAAGGGACAAGGAGAGTGCTGTTAATATGTTTTAGAAATAACCGCCCCCCTTTTTAAATCTCCACAATCATGACTATATTTGAGTTTTGATTGCTCTACATCTGAATGACTGCAATTTTCTCCCAGCTGGCATCTCTGACTAGAATCATCTCCCTCATACCACTCTGCACACTATAGCCAGGTCAACTCCTAAAACACTGCTTTCATTATTTTTGCTTGCTCAATTATTCAGCAAACTTTATTGAGTTTTAATTGTATGACTGTATGTTCTCATCACCCACAAAGAATAAATTCTGGATTCCATCTGCCTTTCCAAATTCATATCTTAGTTTTCACCAACATGGATCTCATCTCTAATTTCCTTACTTCCTCTACACGCCATCATTCCCACTGCCGTCCCTTCTTTCTGTTTGAAATTTTTCTTCATTCTCACTACTTCCCTGTTTCTTTTTTTTTTCAACGTTTATTTATTTTTGGGACAGAGAGAGACAGAGCATGAACGGGGGAGGGGCAGAGAGAGAGGGAGACACAGAATCAGAAACAGGCTCCAGGCTCTGAGCCATCAGCCCAGAGCCTGACGCGGGGCTCGAACTCACAGACGGTGAGATCGTGACCTGGCTGAAGTTGGACGCTTAACCAACTGCGCCACCCAGGCGCCCCAGTACTTCCCTGTTTCTGACAGCACACCATGGCAGTCCATCTTTCCTTCTCCCTGAAAGACCCTTTTTCCCTCATTCTTCAATGCTCAGCTTTTACATACACATATACATATACAAAAACATGTACAGTTAAAGCTCTCCCTCTACTATGAAGCCTTCCATGTATTAGTAGAGGTTATTCTGATATGAATTCTTATAGCATTGACTGCCTTTCATTATTGCTCATTTTGGTGCATAATAATAGACTAGTAATTTCCACATAATTAGCTTTAGGATCTAATTACTAATCTCTGCAACAAGACTATACAAACTATAAGCTCCTTGTAGGCAGGTATCATATCATTGACAATCAGTAACACTGTTAACTATTGTGACAGGTACTAATTAAGATTAGCATCATACTTGTTTCTAAATTTAAATTGTAACTCTTCTGGTGGTGCTTGGGTGGCTCAGTCGGTTAGGCGTCCGACTTCGGCTCAGGTCACATCTCAGGGTTCAAGAGTTCGAGCTCTGAGTCGGGCTCTGTGCTGACAGCTCAGAGCCTAGAGCCTGCTTCAGATTCTGTGTCTCCCTCTCTCTCTGCCCCTGCTCTGTCGCACATGCTCTGTCTGTCTTTCTCTCTCAAAAATAAACATTAAAAAAATTGTAACTCTTCCCATTTAAGAGTCTGACAAATAGTGATAATAAAGAGAACGCAAAAAATGTATCAACATATAATGGTTAATGGTCTTTACTGGATGCAACAATGTTGCATTTTGCTTTTAGTTCCTCCCCCTTTCACATGTGATATTTACTACTAGACACATTCTACACTAATGCCAACATTGCCCAATTAAATTTTACATTAAGATTTGGATGTTGTTAGCACCAACCCAGAGGTAAGGCAGCTATAGGGCAACTGAGACCTAGTTCAGGATATAAGATCTCTGAAAATTCATCAAGGGGCTAAGATAAGGACCATTGTGGGAGGCATAGCAAATAGTACAACACAATGTCTGCCAAGGTTGTTGAATTCTATCTCTTACAGATATGGCTTGATATCAGCTTTCATTTACTTATTATTGATATAAGCATATTTTCCTCAAAATATAATAAATATAGAAAGGGTTATGTGAACAACATGATATAAAGATCAAAATCAAGGTTGGAAACAAGGACATCAGATTAAAATGTGAATGGATAATGAATCACTTGTAAGATTAAATTCAGATTTCAAATGGGAAGAAGGCATAGGTAGAGGCATAAAGAACATAGTTGTAAAGATGATGTCAATGGCATGATGAAGGAAAAAATGAAAAAGATAGAAGGGTAGGCCTCTTATATTTGTTGGAAATTTTTGTTGAGAGTTTCAAATCAGGCAAGAAGACAAAATAAACTGGGAGAGTTTGGACTGGAAGACTGAGAATAATAGTGAGGGACAGTGAATACTATGACCTAGGTAAATAATGAGGTCAGCATTTAGAACATCAGATAGCCAGGATTAAGACCTAAGTGAAGAGGCTGGAAGTAGAAGAACATTCATTCATTCATTCATTCACCCATCCTACATTTATTGAGCTGACATAATAATTTATTGAACTATACTCCTGAACTGATCAATAGACCTGGATTTGGCCATGCTTAACAGTTTAGTAAGAACTTAAGTGATAAGAAGAGAGGAACTAGAGTGAGTAGGTAATAGGAGTGAGCCCAGCAACTGAGTAATTCTGCATCAAGTACTGGAAACCAGCTTTTAAGGCTAAACTAGAATCAAACCCACCACGTCCATATATGAATTCCTTATATGTTCTCTGCTTAAGATGACATTGAGCTTAATGAGACATTGAGATTCATGTGAAGGTGAAGTTTAAGCCCACAGATGGGATAAGCAAGCCATCTTAGGTGGATACCTAAGGTGTGACACCCTGTGTGCGTGCATGTTTGTATATGTGGGCATACATACGCTTGTGTAGGTTTTTTTCCTAACAGGTATTAACCATGACTTTACAGGGAAGGAATAAGTGATGACGAGGAGGATGATATTGGTGATTATAACAGCAGCCAATGTTTACTGGGTGCTTCCTGTGTACCAGGTATTGGATGAAATATTTTACATTCATTAGATCATTTACTCCTCACAATAATTTTATGATTATGGTATCATCATCTCTATTTTACAGATTAAGAAACTGAGGCACTGAGTATTAAACAGCTTTTCCAAATTCACACAGCTACTAAGTGGTAGGACCCAGGCACTCTGCCCTCTTAAGCACGCTGCTATGCTGCCTAAATCCAGAGGAACAATAGAAGAATTGTATTCTCTCACGTCAGAACTTGTCTATGTCTATATAATAGCTTTTACATTCCCATAAATATAAATGTTCTGGGGATACTCTTACTTGACCAATAGCCCTTCTCAGAAGTGTAACAATGGCATATTACGTTGTTCAAGCATATAATCAAAGTATCATGGTAACAGATGAGAGAGAGTGGGCTCTTACAGATTTTAATTTTTAGGATACTACTTAAGCAATAAAGAAATACTGTGATGAAGTGGTAGAACAATAAGCAGGTCAATATGGAAAGTGAAAATATCAGTTTCAGTCGGCCCTTGTGTGGGGGTCCAGCTCTCCACTTCTCCACAGGGTGACATAAGAGTTAATAAGATGACTATTGAACACCTTTACCTTATGAGGAATCATAAGTTCTATTATTACTGTGATTTTTCTTAACCATGATAATTCTGCTAGAATTTCTTATTCAGACAGCATGTGGACAGATGAATCCTAAACCAGGAATGAGAGTGACCAAATAAAACATCAGGACCATAATGGCTGAAGGAGTTGGGACTCCAGTGTCCAATTTTGTAGTGTCTACTCTTGACAAAGTTGATTGTTAATGTAGGGGTATAAACATGAAATTTTCATTAAAACAACAACAACAACAACAACAACAACAACAACAACAACAAAACACACCATATTTAGCTTTGATTCTTTCTTTTTTTATCTCCTGGAATCAATTCCAAAGCATCATAGACATTCAAGTCAATTATTACTGCTTGCAATTTTCAGCTTGACTATATCTCAAGACAGAATGTCCCCTTTAGACATCAAGGGAATCACTTTCATGGAGCACTATATAAGCTGCATCTTACTGGGTACTAAGACTATCCAGTACTATTATTGTCATAAGTGATCTGGGTCAAAAAAAGGGGAAGGAATGGGGCAAGGACTTCTAGGCTGTAAACCCTGTTGTACAGGTAAGTCCAAATATCCCTATTTTGTAGCCTCAACATGCCAGAAGACCCCGACCTCACATTTGATAGAGAATATCTTGAAGCAGAAAAACAGGAACACCCAACCTCTGAACTCGCTAAGGGTTTCTGCCCCCTTTTAGCATTTGACCTTCAATGAATAATATAGCTGCTTTTGGCCCTTAGCTTGAAGTAGCTGCAAAGGTGACTGACACCTGTCGTATTTTAGGACAGCTTATCACCTCATCCCCTGGAGTGATTGAGTATTTATAGACACAAAGATAGAAATATAAAGCACATATGTATAGGCAGGAGTCCCCTGGAGGTGGCGATTAGGACCAGGCAGTAATTTTAGCTTGAAGTTCCTATGACTTAAATAGCCACTTGAGCTCTGCTCTTGCAGTTTACGATGTCAATAGAACCCCTAAATGAAATTACAGCCTTCTGATACGCAGCAGGATATCCTTTCTTTGCCATGCAATGTACACGGCCAGGAGAAATTGCTCTGTATATGGAGTTTCACTAAAGCAGAATTTATCATAAGGCTGCTCTGCTAAAATATCATTATGCTGTTATTCACTGGATAACACATCTAATGACTCGGGGTGCACTTGATAGCCATGTTTCAGTGAACACAGACGCACGCCCTGATGTGAACTGGGCACTCCAGTGCTGCAAAGCGCTATCGATTTCAATTCTACCATAATTTACACCTGGCTTGTTTTGCCAATAGCTTGAACCCATGCTAACAGTGGAACATACACATACAAGTATTAGAGACATCAGAAAGGAACTGTATAGCAAAAATGCATGCCGCCAACATTCTAAGATCCTGCTTTTATAATAATCTCCCTTGATGCTAATTAAGTATTCCACACAACTTTATCTGTTATGCATGGGCATTTCCTCTGTTCTGTTAGCACTGTTCCATGGCTGCTGGTGAGAGTAATAATAACCTCTTACATTTGTACAAACTGTAGGTACTTCCGGGGCAGGATCCGGGTGCCAGTCATCTTGGTTCCCCCACCATTTGGCATGATGACCGGCCTATGATAGTTGCTCATAATAGTCATCCTTTCTAAGGCTCCTCTTCCTCTCTCTGTTCCATCAATGTGGTGAACTCCTAAGGATCAGCTCCCTTTTGCTTTCTGTCAATAAATTTTCTTTGAGAAGAGTCCACTCTATAATTTTAACTACTACCATGATGCTGACAATTCAGATGATTGTCCAACTTATGTCTATTTCTGACCTATCTTCAGTTTTCCTGACTAAATCCAACAGCCTACCAGAAGTCTGGATTTTCCCGATGTCTCAAAACAAACACATTCAAAAGCAAATGTATCAGCTTTCCAGCCTACAAAACCTGCTCCTCCTCCTCATAGATTTTCTTGCTTAGTTGTATGAGGCAGAAACCTGGGAGCAATCCAAAATGCCTTCTTCTCTCAATGCCCAGCCCAAAGGTTATTAAATTGTCCTCGTTCTGCCTCTTATCTCTTGAACGTGTCTCCTCTCTATTCCCACAGTTATTGTCCTAGTTCAGGGCTTCACTGTTTCCTGTCTGAATAATTTCAGTTGCCTCCTAATTTTCCTGCCTCCATTCTCCCATTCCTCCAATCCATCCTCCAGCCTGCTGCCAGGGCGATCTTCCATAACACAATTTGATCATTAACCTTCTCTACTTAAAACTTTCGATAGCTCCCCAAATACCACAGGATGAAGTTAAAACTTCTTTGCGTGGTGATCAAGGCCCAACATGATTGTTCCCTGCCTACATCTACAGCATCATTTTTCCCCACTCCTCTGCTAAACATTGGTGACACCGATCCCCAACTCTGCCTCATTATTTCCTATTTAAGTGCCTTTGCCCTTCAGCCTTTCCTCCCTCTGACCATCTGGGAAAATCCTTCAAAGCCCAGCATGGATTTATTAGCTCTTCTGTGAAGCTTTCTCTGCCCCCTGCCCCAAGATACGTTCAACTGAACACACTCTTTTGTGCCTCCAAAGTTCCTTGAACATCCTTCAATTATGATACTTAGCATATGGCATCATCCCAACTTGTCTGCCTATCTGTCCCTCCCGTGGAGCAACGTGAGGTCATGTCTTATTCATCTGTGTATTCTCACTGACAAAGTCAAAACCTTCACCACAGCATCTAAAGGCCTACATGTTCAGGTCCCCACTGCTTCCCTTCCTTTAGCTCCCACCATTCTTCTGCCTGCCTACTCTGATCCTGCCACAAAGACTACCCTGTTACCATTCAAACTTGCCAGATGCATTCTTGTCCAGGGCCCTTGCACTTGGTTCCATGGCCAAAAATGCTCTTGCTTAGATATCTATAAAATTATCTTCTTCACCTTTCTCAAATGTTGCCCCCTCAATGTGGCATCTCTTCTCTCTTCAATTGAAAATTACAAACTTATCCCTGATACACTCTTACTCTCTTTCCTTCTTCACTTTTCTCCTCTTCAACATGATACACTTGACATGTGTACTTGCTTATTATTTTTGTCTCTTGACTAAAATGTAAGCTTTATGAGAACACAGACTTCTGTTTGTTGTGTTTACTGTAGTATCCCTAGCCCTTGCAAAAGTACTGGGTGTACATAATGTGCTCCTCCATAAATATTTGTTAATAAATGCATCCATCTTTAGTTTCTAGAATAATACCTGACACAGAGTAGGGGTTCAAAATGTTTCTTGAATTAATAAATAAATGAGTGAGTGAATGAATTAATGTTAAATCCATGCTTAATGAATGCATTGAAAGAACAGTCTTTGTAATCTGATCCTCATAACCACACTGGTAAGTAAGCTGAGTGGGTACTATTATCCTCGTCAGACAAATGAATTAACTGAAAGGTAAGGAGCCTAAATTAAGACTGCATGGGTAGTTTAAGGTTTGCTACACTTTTCATTTCAGTATTAAAAGGTACAGACAATTCTTTGCACTCTGTTCATGATGTAGTTCTAACATTTATTACACTATTTTGGTTCCTCTTGACTAGGAAGGCAATTAACGGGAGGTGCAAGGTGCTAATACTTTTTATTACGATTTGTGCCTTTCCTTATTAGGTGCCTTTCATAAAGCAGATCCTTTTCTTTCATTTTCAAAAGTAGATTAGGCACTCACACAATTTTGCCCCTCGGAGTGGTTCGTACATGACTACCCAAGAGGACATCATGCTACAAATCCTGCCAGAATGAACTGGAAGGTGAGCGTGGCATTTGTATCTTGAGGATGAACAGGTTGTTGATGCCAAGTTTGTGCTAATGGAGTTGTCCTTAATGTGTTAACACCCAAAGGAGAACAAATGCAACAACAAAACATTTTATTTTTTGGCATGTCTGTGGAGAGTTAACATCTCATTGTTCAAGGGTTAATTATCTATTATGTGAATCACTTCTCCTTCTCCCTCTGGCTGCTTACCTCTAGGAATTCAGTTTACTAAAGGATAAGTAGGGAAAATAAAAAGAGATGAAAAGGAAACTAGTACATTTCATTATATATATTAGAAGTTCTAGAAAAGAATTCTGTGTAGGAGAGAGAATTAGATGTAGTCTGCACATTGCCAAGTTGACTGACCATTGGCAACAGATTTAATTAAAGCACATTTTACACAATATTTTGATTTCTTTTAGTTGTTGTTTATCAGGGTTGGTTTGTAGCATATGAAGTAACTCCCTGAATGTAATTCATGTCAGCAGGGTGCCATTCAAGGTGCTGGAATTTCTCCTCTCCTCTGATGTTCCCAGAGCACTAAAGGCTCCTTAGTATGCTGTGGTTTAATGACTGAAGCAGCACCAAGAGACCCCACCAATTTCTCTACTCATCCATGAGAAACAATTGCACTTTTTAAAGCTGTATCGTACCTAAAAAGGGGGCATTTAATTAGTGCTTGTTAGGATAGTGCAAATGATTTGGCTGCCTGTCCTCTTGCCCCTCTCTTTATTATGCTGTCTGTCTGCCCCACCCCTTCCCTGTCTAGTTCACAGGGCATTCATAGGCAGTCTTCATGCCTTTCCACATCTGACATCAGCCTGAGCTCCTAAGATGTTGGGTTTGAGGAAAGGAAGAACCACTGATTGACTGTAAGTGAGTACTAACACACTGGAGAGGCCTTTGGTCAATATGATATATTCTAGGTGAATCTGGTACTTTCAGACTGCATGAGCATAGCAAGTTGGATATTTGGCCACCCTCAAGAGTCCTGGAAAATGAATGGAACCACTGCAAGCTCAAAACTCCATGTCCCATCAGAAATCACCTGTGCATTGTAGAAATCTGAGAAGGTACCTTGGCAAAGGGCTGCAGATGCTGTCAGATAGTTGGAAGATCTAATATGGGAATTTAAGGGGTTCAGATATAGAAGAGTTCATTGATTTTTTTTCTAGACATATTTCTTTTGTTATAAGTAAAACATATACATTGTCAATGAATTGACATATAGATATTCATTCATCACCTATTCCTCCATCCTCCGCTTAGAATGAGGCAATTAGACATTGACTGGGAGGGCACTACATACAAAAAACTTCAAGTCAAAGCAGTATCTGATAAGGGCCAACCGATTTTCTAAATGCCATCAGTGTCAGAAGGGGAAGTTAACTTTTAGTTAGGGTTATCATAAAAAGCTTCAGAGAAAAAAGTGTAACTTGACAAGGATATGACATGGCTGGGTGTCTTGAAAAGGTGTCTGGAAAATTATAGTTGCTGATGCTGATATGTAAACACAGCATCAAAGTATTTAATGTACAACTAACTGAGAACTTAGAATAACTTGGGACATTTGTATATAGATTCATTCTTAAAAAATAAAGCAAATTCATTAAATATATTCTCAATTTTAAGATAATTAATAGCAATTTAATTTCCTTCCACTTAATTTTAACTACTTTATACATATAGCCATTATTATTTTGAAACTGTACGTAATAGAATCTAGGCTTATAATCCAACATTTATATTTGTCGGAGGATAATTACTCATCTTACTGGCTAACCACATCTCACCTTTTGCAGACACTCTTCATAAATATTTGTACAAAATTTCTGTGTTGTCAGTATGATAAAGTGTCAACTACAGTTCACTTAAGGTCAATTTACAAAACGTCGGACTGAATTCAAAGGCAAGGAAGTCTAACTAGTAGTTGGTCATATTATCAATAGTTGAGTATACATATGTCATTATGCAAGTATATATGCGTTTACAAGCTAACATACATACACAATCACATGAAACAATGAATCAACCCCTTCTTTTTAACTTTTGAAAATATGCATCTTTTTAAAGGACTCACATCAATATAAAAAGCACTTTTATGTAAATAAAAAATTTACTTTTTTAAATTTAGTTTCTTATTGGTGTGATCATAATACTGTTATTTAGCAATGTCACTTTTGTCTAACTATGACTGCCTAATTAAATGAATGTAACATACGGGTAGTGAATGCTAACATGATGCATGCAAGAAAATCTACATTTTACAACATGCATCCTCTGAAATGACATTTCAGTTTTTCAAGATGAGCACTGAGAAACTGCATTACTGGTAGTACACTATTAAGTTTTATAACATAGGCATTGAAAAAAATCAGGTAGTAATACAACCATTTAAACCAAAAGAAATACATCATTATCTTAACTTGTATATCAGAGATATACTGATCATATTCTGACTTAAATACTCAGCCGTGGAATTCTCCCACAGCCACGTGGACCTCCAGATCTTGCCAATAATAAGGAAAATCTCTCTGGCAGGTTATATATTTAAAATGTCATCTCTTGGGATACACTCTTAGAAATTCATGTTTACCTATTCTCTGCCTAAAGATGCTCAGAAAATTATATATATAGACGTAGGAGATTTCAACATTAAAATGTTTTCAAAGAGTTAGAGAGTCAGCCTGCCTTAGGTGTAGTCCTAATAGACATCCTTACCGGAGGCTTACGGATAGTTCTCCTGGGAGTCTGCAGCCCGAGTGTTAACTGAGGGAAGCGCAGCCTCCCAGTTAGGTCTTGGTGGTAGTGGGATAAAAGCTAGTTACTTTTTTTATACCATATTTAAAAAATTTTAACACCATTTTTCTATTCAACTTCTTTCTTTAGAAAACAAGAGACTAATGGAAAATCCCCAAGAAAACATTATAACATACAAACACCATGGCCATAACTAGCATGCCTAACTGAACAGGCAAACTTTACCATTACGTACCATTAAACTTTTGTCACACTGGCCTTAATAAAACTGGGAGACTGCTTCCTGTCACAATGACAGGCGAGGGATTTGATGTGCCTCACAAATTGTAGGTATTGTGATAGGAGCCTGACTCTTTGTTCTAGAGGTCATGACAGATCCTTGATGAGGTTGTTGGAGGGGTCCGTCTCTGTAGAGAACTTGGGATATATGAGCATGTGTGAGTTTCCTGGTTAAGAATGTGAATCGCCCAGAGTAGCAAACAAAATTCTGAAGCTAAGTACCAATGTAATACGTTGGATGACTGCACCGGCTTGGACAAGAGTGCATAAAACAGGCACACACAGTACACATCTGGTTCAATGTAAAATCAATGATTGCTAAAGCATTTTCAACTTTTAGGAGGAATCTACTGGCAATGTGTTAATAGCAAGGACAACTAAAACAATAAAATAGCATCTCTTTCCAAATATTTAAGAACATCGAGTAAGTGCCCCTTAGGCTGGGTTGTGGCTCTTGAAAGTTTTAGCCTATGAGAACCATATTGGGGACATCAAAGACTCCTCCCTCCTTCCAAAGAGCAATTCACTTCAGATGCTGCCACACAGTCAAATGTTTTTTATGGCCACCAAGGGTTTTTTTTTGTTGTTGTTGTTGTTTGTTTGGTTTTTCCACTTTTAATATTTTGGAATGTGCCAGATTCTTGAAAGTGGAAAAGAAGATAAAGAAGATAAGAAAACACGGTAAGATCAAATACCTTTGAAAAAGCAGCTAAGTAGGCACCTGATGGCAAAGGGCATATACACATTCTAGCCGAAATTCCACTTCCATGGAGAGTGTGAGTTATCAGTAAGGACATGGAAGGCACATATTGGCTCTGGAAGTTCGTCTGCGGACTCCTCTGCTAGTCTTGTATCAGACAGGATGCAACCACCCTCATTCCATTCCTTCGACAACTTCCCAGAGCACACTCAACCAGTCTTTTATATTGAGGACAATACTATATTTGGGTTTAATACTGTGAGGACAGTCATCTAGTTTTCCTATGTCAGGATGATAAATTTCCCTGGAACCAAATAAGGATTCTCACTGCATTCTTCTATTCGATACCATGAATGCAGAAGAAGAAAGAAGAGGGTGTGACAAATAATATTTTCCAAGTGTCGGGTGAGGGGAGGTTCCCTAACATTTAAAAGCAACTGGTTCTTAGCAAAGTGATCATTAGAAGAACAGTATTAACAATATTCCTTTGCATCTACGTTTCTTCCCTGCTCAGCTGGGTACGTAAGTATTCTGAGCAGAATGTAAATGCTTAGAATAGAGTTGCGTGAAGTTGGTAGAGAGAAACTCCAAACGCACGATGAATCCCACTTTCATTTCCCCCTCTTACCAGCCCGAAAGCTACCTCCCTGCCCTCACACACTCACCTACCTTCCTCCTCCCACAAGCATGTCTGCTAGGCATGTCAAGGCTGACATCCATCGGTGGCAGCGTGAAACCTATGCCTGCACGATCCTCCTGAGAACAGACTCAAGGCTCTGCCATTGTCCATAGAATGCTCTCAGCTGTGCACACTAAACTCTTCATCATTCCGTTGGATTGTTTGGTAGCGTTTGAAAAAAAACTGTTTTTTTTTTTAAACACCCTTTATTTCCTGACTGCCTCAGAGACACCAAGAATAGAATCCTTGACACATCAAATTCTGGAACCTCACCACTCACCAGGACTGTGGTTCCTGATCCAAGGAGTGTCGACTGAGAATCAGCACAGTCTCTTGAGAGTGTCCAGGCCTGGCTGCTAAGCTCCCTGCTCTGATTAGTTTGTCGAGTTCACAGTGTTCCAGAGTGCTGAAGCACAGAAATTAGGGAGGGGAGGTGGAAGGAAAATCACTGGAGCCTCTTACGATCTAACTTCCACTAACTGAGAGGAAATGTCTTATAAATAAACAACAGCAAGAGAAACAAAAAAAAACCCCATCCCGTCCTGCCAGAGGAATGTACATTATTGTCTCCCGACGGAAAACTTTACACCACACCAGAATGCAGCCATGTCTCCTGAAACTACCTCCCTCAAAACAGAAAGAAAAAGAGAATCAAGAAGAAAAAAGGAACCAAAAAAAAAAAAAAAAAAGAGTTTTCATCCCCTTGAATTCTGTTGGGAAGTTCATGTGAGTTCCCAGTAGACAAACTAAACGAAGCAGTTTTAACAGTGTCACTGTTCCAGGATTTCTTGCGGAGGCTGCTTATTAGCAAAATTTCATTTCTGCCCAGATCATTGCTGTGCCATCCGGACATTTTCAGAAGGGAAGTTCAGGGAAGCGGGGGAGGGTACAACTGTGGAGGAGAGGAAGAAGAGAGGACAAAGGAACACTCCTGATGAACCGGAATGCCCTGGCCACGGCCATGAGAAAGCCAGCCCCCACCCACCACCCGACCACTGCTTGTTGAGGACTGGGTGATGCAGTGTGTGTAATCTACTTACTCTTTCTGCTCGGGAGGCTGAGGTTCCTACATTTCCAGCTCATGCTGGACTGTACCGTAAGCAACAAGTGAAATGAGTTCAGTGATCTCATTCTAGTCCTTCGACTCCTGTCCACATCGCTAAGCGACTGCACAGCTTGGCACAGGCCAGGATGAGTCAGCAGTCTCTGGTCATGAGAGGCCAGGCCTGGAATAGCAGGGGGGTTTAGGTCAGGAGCAAAATGAAGCAGAAAGGCAGTCTAGATGGCAGGGCTCAGCCCTGCAATACACGGAGATACTGCAGGTCAAAACGAAAGAGCCTCATCAGCTCTGGGGCGAAGACTGTAGGATTGTAGAGAAAGGAGCAGCAAGGGAAAAACTTAGAACAGCTGCCTACCAAAATAACAAGAACAAATCAGAGTACCCCAGGCAGAAAAAAGGGGCACTGGCAGAGCCCTGGAGGAGAAAAGATGTTCGTTAAGATCTCTGGAATTCCTTGTTTTCCAGTGTGCTCCTGAACTTGATTTCAGAAAGCAGTGGTTATCTATATACTATCCTGGTATTTTGGTATTGCTTTCCCAATTTGGTAAGCAGCAACACAAACAAATAAAAGCAAAGCACTGCAGTTAAATAGCAAGAAGCCTCTACTCCCTAAAAGAATGTAATTACAAATAAAAGACTGATATCTGAAAGATGTACAATTTGAGTCAGTAGTGTCTTTGTATATAACCTGCAAAATACTGGTCATAAAATAGCTAAAGAGTACAGAAGTACTCCTTAAGTCAAACTTGGGTGGGGGTAAAGAAGAGCTGAGAGAAAAGAAAGGGACAAGTTCAGTGATGAAACACAATGGACATATGATATTGTGTCCTTATTTTTACTCCATGGGGTCAGCATAGATGTACATCAGAAGAAGAGGCCTCCCACTAACAGGACTTTCCAGCATCTCTCCCTGTACAGTATTGCTCCAATATAGCAAGAGGAGAGGAAAAATAAAATCTCAGAGGGAGGAACAAGTTTCAACATAAAAAAATAAATCACTAACAGGGGTGTGTGGGTGGCTCAGGTCATGATCTCACAATCCGTGGGTTCGAGCCCCGCGTCGGGCTCTGGGCTGGCAGCTCAGAGCCTGGAGCCTGCTTCGGATTCTGTCTCCCTCTCCTTCTGCCCCTCCCCGGCTTGCACTCTGTCTCTCTCAAAAATAAATAAACATTGAAAAAAATTTTTAAAAGACCACTAACAGACATTTTGTTTGGGAGGAGGCAAATCACCCTATGAGCCAATGGATAAGGAAAAATCTTAGTATCTGAAACAACCTTAGAGGAACTGTATCTGGATACGGAGACTGGGGTGGAGACTGAGAATTATCAGCAAATAATAGTGATGACCTCATAATAAGGAGGAAAGCAATCTCAAGTCAGATGGCGTGCAGCAAGAACAACATGGAAAGAGAATAGATCTACAGAGTTGGGAAATACTAGTAGAATAATAAGGACCCACTATATGTTCCTAATTGTTATCCTTCAGAGTTGCATACATAAGATGTGTAAGAAAATGGAGAGTAAATTGCATTTAGTTCTCACACCCCAGTGTATCAAATTATTTCAACACATCCTTATTAAATGCTCAACCTTGGGCAGATGACCTTTCTAGCCTCAATTTTCTTTTCTTTGAAATGGAATGTTATCACCCTTATTGAATTATTTATAAGGCTTGAGGAACTGTTGGTCAATCCTTATCATAGCAGTGTCTGTCACATGGTAAACACTCAATAAAGTGCTATTGTTTTTATTTGATTGTCATATCATCTTCGTAAATGCCCACTGAAAGAGTCATTTCCAGTGTTGTTTTACTGAATCCAGTGGAACCAATATAAAGGCTCCAGTAAAATCAGCTGCGTAACACTCTTCAGAGAATGCTACTTTAAAAAAGTTTATTTCTATTTGGATATATTAAACGTTATACTTGAACACAGAGGATGCTGAGAATCTATCATGTTAAAATCCTGACTTGGGGTATCTACATTATCAAAGCAGCTTGAAGCTTAACAGTGTCCAGTAACTAGAAGCCTAAAAAAAGAAAAGAGGGATTTTTAGAAGGTTCTCCAAAAGCAACAGGATAAAAGTGCTATTGGCCTTGACCGCATGATGAGGGTTTTTTACCAAAGGGGAAAACTTAGTCCAGTTGATCATCCCAGCCTAATTGATTAATTGTGGGTCTGACCATCTGGCTGATGAATGCTGACACCCAGCAGTGATTACTATGTAACACAAATCCGGATGTGCTCTCCCTGATGCCTCCCACAATAATGGCAACTCTGAACTTAAGGTTAGTTTATTCAGGCCTCTTGGCTCAATCTCTTCATGGAACAGTGGTTGTGGCAGGGAATATTTTACTAGACCTGGTCAAGCATTATCTTCTCTTATTTCAGTTACCTCCTCCTTCCCAACTCCACGCCTACCCACTCCTGAACCCTCACTTGCCTATAATCACTTTTCATGCAAAGCATTCCATCTGTAGTTTTCATCATACTGTCTGATTCTCTCATTTCCGGTTGCTCTATTCTGAAAAATATTTGGTCTAAAAGACCTGTACTGCTATTTCACAGGGAATCCTATTGAGACATTTTTATTGTATCTTCCTTGCCACTGGTTTGCTTTAAATTACTCTGAGCTTCTAAAGTAAAAACAAACAAACAAACAACAACAGCAAAAAACAACCAATGTGTGTGTATACGTGTGTGTGTGTGTGTGTGTGTGTGTGTGTGTGTGTGTGTATTTGCTCAAATTCTCCATGAGGTTAATAGAATACAAGGGTTAATAGAAGATAATTCTTATGTCTTGAACATACATCTGATCCTTAGTTAGGAGTGTCCTATGGAGAAGACTCTGGAGCATTTTTCACTCCTGGAGAAGGAAAGCCAGGCTCCTGTAAATCACAGGGATCAATAGCAATGCCACCCACAAACCCATCTACACCTGGAGATAACCTGCACGTAGGAGAGTTCGCTAAGCAAATCAAATCTGAATGCATAAATATAAACCCGGGGGATTACAACCAAAGATTTTATTAGTTTTTGTGGGAAGGCATGGGGGAGTAAACTGACATAAAGTGTCTTGCACAAGCTTGGCCAATGAGTCACAACCAAGCGGGATCATCCATTTCCTCTCTCCTTTTCCCAGACTGATTTCCATCTCAAAATTCATCATGTTTCTTGTTCCCCACAGATGCTGAATCCTTCTATGTTCCAGGCTGGGTTAGTGTTAATTTTCAGTAGACGATGGCAATAGCACGCTGAACTACGGAGTTCCAGACTGGGAACTAGGAAATGTTTTTTGCCTGACTGTCAGTAAACAACTATGTGTCTAGGGCAAGTCAAGTCCCTTAACTCCCCGTGTCTCAGTCTCTTCATTGAAAAATGATAGGGTAGGACCACATGAACTCCATAGTCTCTGCCAACACTAAGATTCTATGGTCCTATAGCTCATTTCCTTTTTCTCTCTGGCATCAACTGCTCAACCACTCTGCTTATAGTCATTTCTCTGCTCTCAGTTACTGATGGAAAAATATCTCCTTCATTTACTACCTGGTATTTGGTATTTGTAATCCCGTTTTCTCTCTCTCTCTCTCTCTCTCTCTCTTTCATGCTGGATATTTGGAGTCATAAACACAAACATATCCAGATAGATGCTTTAAATTTGAAGGCATTTAAGGAGAATAGCTTTCCCATGTAGAGCATTTAGCATAGCTCGGCATGAAGGAAGCAAGCCATCCAAAAGTGGAGCAAAGGGGCCAATTCACAAATGAGAGGAAGCCTTTCATAATAAGAGTCTCCAGACTCTTCAATTTCGATAAAGCTAAATGCTACCAAATTCCTACTACTTTTCCAATCAATCTCAGACATCATCACAGACACTTGGGACTACAAATTTGAGGACCGGCACTGGCAGTGATGCACTTCTTATTTCACCTCCACTATGTATTGCCAAGTAGGATTTAGGATGGCATAGTAATAAGAGCCAAGAGGACAATCTGTCATTTATTTTCCTCCAAACTTTTCGAAATTTCCCATTTGGGCTCTGTTTCCCAGTTTTAATTTGGTAACTGCCATTTTTCAGCATTTCTTTTAACAGGTTACTAATAATTTCTGATACAGGATCTCATATTTCATTTTGTGCTGCTAGGACTGCTGTTAATATTTCATCTGCCTTCAGTTCAGCTCGGAATAAAGGCTGCTAGGTTTTGATACACTGTTAACACTTTGGTTCTGAGGATTTGATGACCAGTATTCATCCAGTTTGTCCATATCTTGTTGGGTCAAAGTAAGAGATTGCTTGTCTCGGAAATATCTCAGGGTGTGGTATACATTCTAGAAATACTTCAGAGTTTTTGTTTTTGTTTTTTTCTGGATATTTGATGAAAACAACAAAAACAAATTTTTGTGTTTGTTCTCCCAGGTAACTTGCTATCTGCTTCAGTGGTAGTGTTCTGGAAGCAGAATACAGTGGCTAAGAACCAGGGCTCATAGGGATATCTAGGTTCAAGTTCTGGCTCTGAAACTTACCACACATATCATGTTAGGCCAGTTCCTTAACCTTCCCAAGGCCCTGTTTTCCCACTGGTAAAACAGAGATAATAATAGTATCCACCTGTATTGCTATGAGGGTTCAATAAATTAAAAAAAAGTGCTAAGGACTTTCCGAATTCCCAGTAAAGGATGGGTGTCATTATTACCCTAGTATTAATAATCTACCAATTCACATTACAGTGTTATTTTGCAACATCTTTTCAAGGACAACAAATCACTTTTGAGTCCAGACTTCTGTTGTTTGCTTTATTATATAGTTCACATTTAAAAAATTCTCAGTGAAATCAAGTAAAATATTTTAAAGTTGATCCTTAACATGACATATACTTAAAAATAGTATATAACATCATATCATTATGTCACCTTTCAATGTAGCATCAGATTCTCAAAGTTTTTATTCATCTAATAGCCAGGCCTAGAGAAGGTGCCTTGTACCATACCAACGCTAATCCATTCCATAAAGAGATGGCTTATCATATTTACTTTCCCATACTCCCAAAGAATACAGATTATTCTAATATTCTTTGGGTAGGTATTATTCCAGGTCCATTAGGAGAGAGAAACCACATAGCAATTTGAACAGGAAAAGTTTAATATAAAGAATTATTAACTATAACAGCGGATTGCAGTAATGAGGGAGTAGCTAGTAAGAAGTAAAGAGAATTCTAAATTATATAAGAATAGCAAATATAAGGAGCAATCATTACTTCTAGGGCTGAGACACGGTGCCCAAAGAAGAGTCTCCTGAAACCCAGGAGAGGGACCCAGATTTTGGTGGACGAGGCATGGATATTTATGAATGGTTGGCAGAGAAACTGCTGGGGAGCTGTACCGGCAGAACTTGCCGGACATCTGCACTCTGGGGAGCAGGGTGGTGTCTCACCTGAGGCACTCTGCTACACGAATCACCCAGTGTGAGTGTGTGTGTGTGTGTGTGTGTGTGTGCGCGCGCGCGTGTGTGTGTGCGTGCAGGCGTGTGTGGTGGGTGCTGGAGGGAAGCTACCAGTCGCTGGGCCCTGGAGAGGCTACATGTTCTTCAGGTGCTGGACCCCAAGGCAGTTGTGTGTGCTGCAGGGGCCGGGCCCTGGAGAAACCATGTATACTGCTGGAATCTGCTAAAGGAATACCCAGGAACCAGGAAGGAAAACCACGTCTTCCTGAAACTTCTTTCCAAACCCCCTGCTGACTCCCACCAGCTGGGAAAAGAAACATATTTAAAGAACTCAGATACATCTTCCTAAGGAATGTAAGGAAGGGTAAATTTGGATTTGAGAGGCAATGCACTGATAACTGGCCCAGTTATCATTATTTGCTCACATATTTTATAAAAATACTTAACTTTGCTGATTACAATCCAATGTTCTGTTCACCTTCACTAATAAATTAACTCTGTACGGCTAAATAAATACTGTCAGAATTAAGGAAAATAACATTCTATTAAATAAGAGTAGAAATACTAGTATTTGTATAATATTTTCCCTCAAGTGATGCCCATATATGTTTTACTTGTTTATAACTTACAGATCAAGAAAAAGATGTACATAAATACTAAACTATTGACCTAAATTTATGCATCAGTAATCCCAGTCCAGAATCTTAACTAAGTGGGTAATCAGAGAGCCATTACAAAGAACCCACAGCTTTGAGACAGGTAAAAATTATTTTAATTATCATTTTTACTTTTTTTTCTCCTTTTCTTTTTATTGACTCGAGAACTCATATTTGCTGTTGACTCATTTTTGGGGGAGACTGTTAAGTATAGGTTGCTAGTTTTCAGGAAAATGTATCATCTATTTAGCAGGAAATTTTTCCTATGGTTCCTGTCCTATATTGTCATATCCTCAATATCAAATAGAGAAGCATCAGGAAATGACCCATGTGGTGCATTCTTCAAGGTACACAGTGATCACTCTTAGAATTGGTTTTGCATATGAATAGGGAGCTATCGTGCCGAAATACTGCCCCTGTTTTGCCTAATTCCTCAATTCCTCTAAAAGGAGGCTTGAATCTGGCAGGCCTGGGTGGTTCAGTCGGTTGAGCATCTGACTTCTCAGGTCAAGATCTCTTGGTTCATGTGCTTAAGCCCCATGTCAGGCTCTGTGCTGGCAGCTCAGAGCCTGGAGCCTGCTTCGGATCTGTGTCTCCCTTTCTCTCTGCACCTCCCCCCCCCCCCCCCCCCCCATCTCCCTCTCTCTCTCTCTCTTTCGCAAAACAAAAAAAAAAAAAAAAAAAAAAAAACAGGGGGGGGGGGCCTGTACTTTTTAGTCTCTAATTAGAGGTAGGGTTTTAAAACACAAATCTCTGACATTAGGAAAGGTTGTTGTGGTGAGAGGCTGAAGGCACAGTAAGAAGTTCTGTGGGGAGAGGGACTATGGAGCACAGACTATCGCCTCGTATCGACAAACACCACAAAGCACAGTTCTCACTCATTTACCCGTTTCTACCCAGGCCTGGCCACAAGTTGTAATGCCCTCACTGTTATGGGAAGGACCTACTTGCTTCTTCACAGTTGTGTTTTCTGAAAACCAGTGGTATCATGGAGCCAAGCAAGCCTTGTTGGGCCGTCTCGCAGTCGTTGGAGGCAGGCAGGCGTATCTAGGATGTTCTTTTGTTTGTGTTGTGTGTGAGGACTGAGGTTAAACCTCATGACCCTATACACATTTGATCCCCACCTCCCCAGCAAACACTCACACACACACACACACACACACACACACACACACATCTCTCCCTTGCAATTTCTGAGTCCAAAAGGAGATGATGACAAAGGAGAGCCATACGTCCACGTCCACGTGAATCAGGCGGGCGAGTCCCTTTTATTTTAGTTTGCCCTTCTGTTCAGCAGGCTTTTCTGCTCTGACCCACTATACTTACCCTGTCGGCTGCTCTTACTAGCAACATGCCTTTTTAATCAGCCTTCCTGGGGTCTGCATTTGATTACAGCCTTTGTGTTCTATTTTGATTCTTTTGTACTGTGCCCTGTGGTGTTAGCTTGAAAGGTGTTATTTATAAAATGAAATTCTATTGTATTGCCACTTGGATTCAAAGAGGACATATAATATTAATGCAGAATGTATTTAATAATATCTTGAATCTATTAAATCAATTTCTTCATGAGAACACAGAATGGGAGGGAGGCCAGTTGGTTAGTAACCAGGTAATGAGATTTAAGAATTACCTGAACTTTCCTTCACAAACACTTGTGAAAGCCGGCACAAGAATCATTCTCTTAACGTCAGGGTTTCCAGAAGGAGGCGACTACCTTTCCTCAGCCAGCCCAGTGCAGCATGCACCTGTTTAAACATTCAATTGTGAAGGCCAAACATTTTCCTAGGCCCTTAGATGCAAATTTTTTGACTAAGGAAACCATGAGGCGAAACACGGATATGACTTTTTTACTACCTAGGAAAATTTAGGTAAATTTCCAAGGAGCTGCTTGCAAGATTTGTAAAAGAAAAAAAAAAGACATTTCTTATGTTCCTGACTCCTCTGGAAAGCAGGCTAGGAAAATCCTAGTGATACTAATAATGGAGGCAGAGTTTTCAGGGTGGCTTGTTTAGAATGATGTTCTCACCTAGCATAAGTGCAGCTTTCTTTACAGCTGCTGGTTCTCTACACTCAAATGCGTATGGATTAGATCGATGAAGAAGTCCCCAGCTTCTCTTCTAATTTTAATGCATGCCCAACACTGAAACATTATATCACAGTACCACAGCTTGCTTATCACATCTGTTGCTGTACACATGCCATTCTTCCCCTATACCCTTCCCACCCAGCCCCCACCCCCACCCCCGTTGATACAACTGAAATCATCAATGGCTAAAGTGCTGTTTTAACATGGAATAAGGAAGGATCCAGTGTGGAAGAAGTCTGTTGGGCCCTACAGAACTTGCTAAAAGAAACTGTCACACCCAAGGAAAGTTGGCTGTGCAGTTCTGGATGACAGCTCCTAGATTTCCACGTGTTCTCACTCACTGGCTCATCATAGAACTCCAGGAAATCTAGGGTCCAGTTTCTAATCAGGAAAATGGGAATAATTACATTTATCTTTTTCTACATGCATTGGGCTTCTTTAGGGTTGATGGGATAATAGTTCTGAAATGCTATAAGTTCTCTGCAGTGACGGTAGGATGCAAATGCACAATTTTATTAAAATGATAATTCAGACCCTCTTTTGGGTTCTTCATATCCAAATATCAGAAACAGTGATGAATGAATTTGCACCCCTTTGGGAATAAATTACATACCCTCATTCATAAATAACATCCCAAATCCAAGGAGTGAGGATGTGTTGGGAAATAGACATCTCAACCTCGAATGCATCAAATTACAAGCTACTTATATAAAAAGATCATATTATTCATCTCTGTATCCATCCAGATTTCACCATATTGATTTGCATTATGTAAGTATTCTACTCATATTTCTTGAATTGAACTGAAAAATGAGATCATACAATTTTAGAGCTGAAAGTAGCTAGAGACCATGTAAGTCCAGTTAACTCATTTGGCAGGTGATAAAACCAATGCCCAGATAAATTAATAACTTATCCAAGTGCAATATTAGCAATGTTACAAGTCTTTGGAGGAGTTGTTAAAGATCTGCCACTGAAAATATATCCCTCAATCAATTAAAACAAAATAGATGTTCTTTTGTCAAATAACAAGCACTCGTCAGATCAAATAAATCCAAAGTATTCTAATCTAACCAGGGAGGCTGAAGTCTAAAGTAACAAGTAAATTTCATTAAATGGCTATAGACCATAAGTGTGATAAAATTGCCAACTTACTAAAGTTGCCTATATTATTTATTTAAAAAAAATTTTTAAGGTTTATTTATTTTGAGAGAGAGACCGAGAGAGTGAGCAGGGGAGGGGCAGAGAGAGAAGGAGAGAGAATCCCAAGTAGGCTCTGTGCTCTCAGCATGGAGACTAATGAGGGACTTGAACTCACAAACCATGAGATCATGATCTGAGTCAAAACCAAGAGCTGCAAGCCTAACCGACTGAGCCACCCAGGCACCCTTAAAGTTGCCTTTTTAAAACACTGTGCCTATCCCCCAATCCATTGGTGTACTTCTCAGGTAAAATCGAGGTCGTACATATAAAAAGTAATGTTAAATCTTTGAAATTATATGGGATTCATGGTGGTGCAATTTAAAGATGAGATTACTTTTATCTATTATTTCAGTCTACTATTAAGCCATGTAGTAGACCTGTAAACCAAATTTAAATTCTAGGTTTTGGGAAATAAAATAGGACAACAGACTTTATCCTTTGTTAAATAAAAAAAAAAAAAAAAAAAAAGCAGGCCTTATAGTGAGAAAGGCAATTTCTCTTTGGTGGAAGTTGCTTATACAGTATTTGCAGAAACAAGTTGGTTTGACTCTTGGCTGAGTCAAGAATTGTCCAGTTAAATTAGTACCATAACAACAAAAGTCAGTCAAACTATCCTTCTGACTGATTTGATTTCTTTTTTTTTTTGAAGAGTATTAATTTTTTTCTTTTATCGTAAATCAATCAAAACATTTAAATTATTAATTAGAATGTAAGCAACTTGTAGTCAGAGTTATTTCAATAACCTCCTAAAAGCTGTAGCAGGGTGACTGGCATACAACAGACCCTGAATAAATATAAAAACTTCAATTGTTGTAGAATAGTAATCGAGGAAATCTCCAATGAGCGACTTTTCATTTTTCAGAAGCTCCTAGCACACTGGAAATCCCTGGTCACAGAGAACAGAACTTGGAGCAAAAGGAGCAAAAGAGTGCTGCGGGAGTGGTGCTTCCAGTGCTTGGAGGGCCTGTTGGACACTACTGTTTGTGTATCACCAAAACTGGATTCTGGAAACACAATTGGGCTTTCACAGGTCAAGTTCAAATTATTACCTTGGTATTTCAGCCTCCACTTCTTGCTCTACCCTACTTAGGCATCCCAGGTCCCAATCCATCCCAACAAGTATTCTGGGGTAGAGCCAGACTATGTTAGTTTTTCCCTTTATCCTGGTATTGTCAAGGGAGTCCTAAATTTTACATTTTCTCTTCTATTATCTCCATAATTTGTGAAGTCATGTCTGGACTTCTGGGTTGAAATATTATGCGTTCATTTACTGTGATTCAATAATCATCTACTGTGTGTGAGACACTAGGAAAATAAAAAGAAATAAGGCTTACTTCCTGCCTTCAAATAATTAAGGAATTCACAATGTGGTGACTACTTCTCATATACAGTATATGTGTTCCTGCTCTCAGCTTTTGTTCTTCTCTTGTTGGAGGGTCCTATCATTATTCTTTTATTGATCTCATTGTTTTAGTTACTCGTAGTCCAGCTTATGTTCTACCTCCACATACATCATCTTCTAGTTTTTGTGGTACACATTAACTTCCCTTTGGTTCTGGTGAACACGAATAAGAGTTGACACGAATGCCCCCCCCAATACCCATTCCCCCAATTCATCCTAGCTACAGACCCCTATTTTGTTCAGAATGGTAATGTGCTCAGTCCTGGATGATGACTTGTGATATTTCCAAGCCAATTATGACAAATCTGTTTCCTGATTTCCTTGCCTCCCTAGCAACCAACGGCAGCTTTGGGACCCAGTTCTAGTCAGTAAGTTCCATATGGCAAATCTGCTGAGAAAGCTTTTTCTCTTCTGATAAAGGCAGAGGTAAAAGGTGATCCTTCGGCATCTCCCTTCCTCCCTTTTTTTTCTCCTTTTCTAAGTGTGTATTTAAATTCTAGTTAGTAAACATATAGTAATGTTAGTTTCAGGTGTATGATATACTGATACAACACTTCCAGACAACACCTGATGCTCCCTTCTTCCCTCTTTCAACATAGACATGATGCTTGGAGCTGTAGCAGCTATTTTGTGATCCTAAAGCAACAGACACGAACAAAAGGCAAAGAGAACCCCAGAGATGTTGGCCCTGGCTTTATCACACACCAGCAATTCCCTACCTCTGGACTTCCTGTTCTGTGAAAAACACAAACCCTTATTGTTTAAGCCACTCAAGTCAGGATTTCTGCTACTGTACACTTTCTAATCAAGAAATAACTTTCATAATTTGAATTATCCAAACTATTCTTCCTAACGAGATGGCAAACACTGGTTACATTCTTGGCATTTAATAAATACTCATTTGCTTCCTATCTTGTCTATGTATACTAGACATTCAATATACGTAATGAAATTCTCATTCTGAAAGCAGGAAAGGGGAAAATTGTACTAAGACATGAAAAGAGAATTAAACAAGGTCAAAAAAGAAAAAAAATGAGTCTAAAGTAAGAAGTTCTATGAGAAGAATTTGTTACAACCCAGTTCAGTTACAACCTATAATGAAAGAATCTTTCTAAAGTTTTCCAAAATTAGTAGAAATATTTTTAAGTAAGAAATAAGACATTAGAATAAGCCCCAAAGGGATGAATATTTTAAAGAAGAGATCATATAAACAAGATTTCTATTAAATACAAAGAAGACAATGCAATGCAGTTCCAGCTGTATTAAAACTAAGTGAGGAACCAGCATTATTAAATATCACTTTTAAGGAGACACTTTCTCTGTCCCTTAGGTAGCAGGACTGACTCATCCAAATGCTCAAGTTCTTAGCATGCTAATTAGTTTCCAAAATCTTTCACCTGAGGTTTAACCCATGCTTGAGGAAACTATTATATATAGAATTTGCTTTTGGAGAAAAACTACAGAAGCTGGGACAGAAGCTATTTTCAAGCCTTCCAAATATTACAGGTAATGGGGAACTGTTGAGAGAAAGAAGTAGCTTTGGGTCGTTTTAGGTTAGTGACCTTTAATATAAGGTGTGATTTAATCAGAAGCCAGAGTAATCATAGCAGGAGGTGGGGAAAAGGACTCAGAGCTGCCTGGAGTTAGTGATGACTTTGGTGGCCACTTTCAGCCTGAACTCAAACTGCAGGATTCTGTCAGAGGCTCCACAAACAAAGGGCTGCATTATGGAACACATCTTGTATTTCTTTGTGAAGGATTCCACAACAAAGTTTCATTAGTTCCCCTCCCCACCACATTTTTCCCACTTCCAGGCTGCAAACTGTCCAGAAGGGAAACTTTCTCCCTCAAATAAAAAGTTAAGTTGAAAAAAAAAAAAAAAACAACTGACTTTTTTTTTTTTTTGTTAGGAACTGAATGAAATTGATTTGAACTTTATACTGACTGGGAAAACACTTTTTTGTTTTAAATATTTTAAAAAAATTAATGTTTATTTTTATTCTTTTGAGAGAGAAAAAGAGAGAGCATGAGCAGGAGAGGGGCAGACAGAGGGAGACACAGAATCCCAAGCAGGCTCCAGGCTCTGAGGTGTCATCTCATGAACCATGAGATCATGACCTAGCCAAAGTTGGATGCTTAATCGACTGAGCCACCTGGGTACCCCACTGGGAAAATACTTCTTAAGCTAGGTGGAAAAAATTAATCTCATCTGAAGAATTTCCAACTAATTCAGCAACAGTTAGCAACGACTGTCAAACTCTCTGTCTAGATTTATCATTTTCTGGTAGTGTTACTCTGTTGGCTATACCGCTCTTAGAGGGTCACCATGCAATATAGCATTTTAAAAAATTTTAACGTTTATTCATTTTTGAGAGACAGAGAGACAGAGCATGAGCGGGGGAAGGGCAGAGAGAGAGGGAGACAGAATGTGAAGCAGGCTCCAGGCTCTGAGCTGTTATCACAGAGCCCAATGCAGGGCTCAAACTCACGAACCATGAGACCTGAGCCGAAGTCAGACAGTTAACCGACTGAGCCACCCAGGCACCCCTCAATACAGCATTTTATAGGCAAAAATGGAAGACTGAACATTGATGATGCATAGCAATATATTTTCATAAATAGTATCTTTTTTCAAAATAAAATTTATTTTTGTGCTTGATATGAGGATGTTCTAAGATTAAACACAATCCTATGCTATCATATTTAGCTTTGGTGTATAAAAATCTATTTTTTAGCCCTGTGATTTTTTTTTATTAATTACTAACTTAAGACCCTTCCGTTACACGATATTATTTTGATCGGCTGTAAAAATAATTTAACTGCTGAACAGATTTTTCCCTTTTAACATTTGAAATGTTGGCTTAATGTTTGTCACTTAGATCCCTATAAAAGTGATTGAAGTTTACAGAGTAATACTTCATAGAACATGTCTTTTGGTCTGAGTCTGGGTTGTGCATAGGCAAAGCTTAGATGGGAGCCCCCAACTACCAAGTGGTATTAAAAACGTTAGACTTTGAATTTCAACAGGTGACCCTCTTCCTTCTGACTAGGTCTTAAATGGATGTAACATTCCATCACCTCTTGGGCAGAGTGGGAGACTGAACCAACTTCATGGTAGCTGGAAATCAAGGCAAGTTACATGTGGGATACCTGGCTGTTCATTCGGCTGGTCTTTTTTCATTCAAAATGCATCACTTTTAGACTCAGGATTATGTCTTGTATATTGGGTAACCATATCTTCCCATCTAATTCCAACTGTCCAAGCACAATTATTAACAGTGGTCACTTATACTCTCAAAAGTGGCCCAGTTTGGATGATAAATTATAGGGCTATCCTACATATGAGCTTTAAAAAAGTTATTTATAACACCATTTGCAGTGATAATCATTCTCTTTAGAGCAAATTAAAATAATCACTATTGGTCAACTTCTGTAAAGAGAGGAATAAACTAAAAGCTTATTACTTTAATCCCAATGATTCAACCGTAGAGATTTTGCCATCTCAAAGTTTATTTTAAGATGAGAGTAATTTTGGAATATCATATTTCTATGAATTATTTAGGATTCCTAATTTTAGGCAGTATTGGTTTTTTTGTTAGCCCTATTTCAAACAAGAAGGCTCATTTCCCCTTAAAATTTGTTATAATGAAAAAAGCACAAGATCTGAAATGAAATACTTTGCATCTTGGATTTGAATCCTAATTCAACTATTTGCTTCAATTGGAAAATTCAAATAATCTCTGAGAACATCATTATTATTAACCCCTCCTAAACTGCCTTTAAGGACATTTTAGAAGCCATAAGTGAAAGAGCAATGTATATTGTAAAAAGGTAACATAATTTCAACATAGTTATTATTTATTTTTATAATAAAGACAGCTTATCCCTTTGCAACTTCTAGGACATTTGTATGCTGAAGAAAAACTGCTCCAACAGTAGCTAAGATTGAGCCACATGTGTGGGGGCTCTTCTCTGACACAGTTTCATCACATTTTGGGTGACACTTGTGCATGGACATCGATGGCCCACAAAGATCAAAGGAGGAAAGACTAAGGACCTTACGCACTAAAGCCAGAGAATGAAAGGCTTAACTTTAAAGTACATAACTCTGGGGGCGCCTGGGTGGCGCAGTCGGTTAAGCGTCCGACTTCAGCCAGGTCACGATCTCGCGTTCTGTGAGTTCGAGCCCCGCGTTAGGCTCTGGGCTGATGGCTCGGAGCCTGGAGCCTGTTTCCGATTCTGTGTCTCCCTCTCTCTCTGCCCCTCCCCCGTTCATGATCTGTCTCTCTCTGTCCCAAAAATAAATAAATGTTGAAAAAAAAATTAAAAAAAAAATAATAAAGTACATAACTCTGGTCAAAAGTTTTGTTAGTGGTTTCATGAGTTTATGATATAGATCATCTTTCCTCAAAAGAAAAGGGGAACATGGCAATAAGAGGGGCTGGAGTAGAAAGGTTAGTTCATGGAACAGGAGATTTTCTTTTTACTGGTCACATTTTTCAGACATTCCTGGATCCTATAGATACACTCCTCTTTCTTCCTGTTGATGTTCTGCTCTTTTTTCTCTGAAATTCTTTTTTTTTTAATTTTTAATCTTTTTTTATTTTAGAGATTGAGAAGGAGAGATTATGAGCAGGGGAGAGGGGAAGAGAGAGAGAGAGAGAGTGAGAGAATCTGGGCTCAGCATGACGAGGTCTCATTACCCTGGGATCATGACTTGAGCCAAAATCAGTAGCTGGATGCTCAACAGACTGAGCCACCAAGGCTCCCCTCTTCTCTGAAATTCTAAATTCTCTGGCCCAGAAAAAACATCTGGGTGTTCAGACTTAATTCTTTTAAACCACCTGACATCAAAAATTATGTGAGAAGTGTTTTTAGTTTTTCATCTATATGAATGTAATCAAATTTTATTTTATTTTATTTTATTTTATTTTATTTTATTTTATTTTATTTTATTTTATTTTATTTTATTCTATTTTATTTTATTTTATTTTATTTATTTTATTTATTTTAAAATGTTTATCTATTTTGAGAGAGACACAGCCAGCCTAGCAGGGAAGGGGTAGAGAATCCCAATCAGTCAGCCCAGAGTCTGCCAGGCTTGATCTCATGAACCGTGAGATCTGAGCGGAAACCAAGAGCCTGAGGCTTAACTCTTTGAGCCACACACACAACCCTCAAATGCTTTTATTTAAAAAAAAAATAATGACCAGGGCACCTGGGTGGCTCAGTTGGTTGTGTCGACTCTTGATTTCAGCACAGGTCATGATTTCACGGTTCCTGCATAGGGAGCCCCAGCTTG
Source organism: Herpailurus yagouaroundi (assembly GCF_014898765.1). Classification (NCBI taxonomy): domain Eukaryota; kingdom Metazoa; phylum Chordata; class Mammalia; order Carnivora; family Felidae; genus Herpailurus; species Herpailurus yagouaroundi. The sequence continues at coordinate 61,917,858 of NW_024412403.1, forward strand.
GGCTCTGCGCTGACAGCATGGAGTCTGCTTGGGATTCTCTCCACCTCTCTCTATGCCCCCACCAAACCTCCCTCAAGATAAATAAATAAATAATAAAAACATGACTATCTGATTTCCCCCCACCTTGTCATTGTTTCAAAGACATTTCTTTAGGGACACCTGGGTGGCTTAGTCGGTTAAACATCTGACTTTGGCTCAGGTCATGATCTCCAGTTCGTGAGCTGGAGCCCCACTTCAGGCTCAGTACTGATGGAACTGTCAGCTGTGCTTCAATTCTGTGCCTCCCTGTCTCTCTGCCCCTCCCCCACTCTTGCCCCTTCCCCACTCTTTGCCCCTCCTCCCTCTCTCTCCCTCAAAAATATTAAAACATTTAAAAAAAGGCATTTCTTTAGAACTTTTAGTAATTGTAAGAAGAGTTCTTATAAATTATCCTTCATCCCAATAATTAGACATCCCAATAATTACGCTAAAAGGAGAGCTAATCCTGTAATACATGGCATTTTTGTCTGTTTAGATTGACTTCTCTGAGATTAGGGCTCTTGTATCTAATTTAAGGCCTCAAAAGATCTTTCAGTTTGTACAAGGTTCTGTCAGTTAACCCTGTAACCAATGGTCCTCAATTTTAAATATACTCTGGTTGCAAAGATGGGAGGACCCAAAGAGGAGTGAATGGCAAGAGACTTCAGAAAGCAACAGAATGCCAAAACTACTTGATATCCCTGGGCTGAAAAAGAGCTTTAGATATCTTCCCCCACCCCTTGGAGAGAAAAATCTCTCTCACACATTCCATCTATTAGAAGTTCATTTGTGTTTAACAAGCCCCTCTTTTAAAATGCAAATCTGCCTCGTGAACCTGTAAACCTCCTTCACACCTTATTGTTAATTACGTTGATGTTCTAGAATATGATCAACACTTAACTGATATTGGCAATCCAGGAATGAACAAATAGCTCAGAGTGGAAAAGGGAATTTTTGGTGGAGAGGGACTGGAGGCAGTAGTGTAAGGATTTCATTTGTGAGCAACAGGGCACACCAATTATTTTGTAGTTTTCATCTAGGAGAGTGGCAGTAGCTCGAGTACTATAAAAGGAGCATTTTTCTTTTCTTTTTTTAATTTTTTTTAATGTTTATTTATTTTTGAAAGAGACAGAGACACACATAGTGCGACTGGGGTGGGGGTGGGGCAGAGAGAGAGGGAGACACAGAATCCAAGCAGGTTCCAGGCTCTGAGCTGTCAGCACAGAGCCCAATATGGGGCTCAAACTCACAAAGGGTGAGATCAAAGGGGCTCCTGGGTAGCTCACTCAGTTAAGCATCCAACTTCAGCTCAGGTCATGATCTCACGGTTTGTGAGTTCGAGCCCTGGGTAGGGCTCTGTGCTGACAGCTCAGAGCCTGGAGCCTGCTTCGGATTCTGTGTCTCCCCCTCTCTCTGACCCTCCCCCATTTATGCTCTCATAAATAAATAAACATTAAAAAAAATTCAAAAAAAGTAAAAAAAAAAGTAAAAAAAAAAAAAAAAACAAAAAAAACCAACAAAGGGTGAGATCATGACCTGAACTGAAGTTGGACGCTTAACTGACTGAGCTACCCAGGTGCCCCCAAAGGAGCCTTTTTCTTGATTGCCATTGTCTGACTGAGATCAGAACAGGTCTGGAAATCTGCCAACTTAAGTTTAAATATTCAAACTTTAAACTTCAAACTTTAAGTATTTAGCCATAGCAACTTAATTGAGTTTAGTGTTTCCTGGAAACCTTTCTAGCTAATTCTCACTATCTCTAAAACTTGGCAACCTTGGATTCTAAGACTGTTCTGGTTCAACCTACCAGCTCTGAAGCTCAACTGATAAGTGAATTCTAAAAATAAGTGAATGTGGGCCAGTCCTTTTTCATTGTGTCACTAGTCATTCACTTCTTTGGAGATTATGGTATGTAATCTAGAACACTGTGAGCAACTTTAGAAAATGTAAGATATATTATTTCTATATCTGTTTTAGTAAGTGCTACTTGATCTGGTATCAAAAGGTTGCAAAATTTGAATCAGACTTCAATTGAATTAAGTTACAAGTTTTAGCTAAACAAAAATTCAAGGAAAAATATTTTATGACATCTTATAATATCATCTGTCATCTCTCCATTTATATGAAAAATAAACATGCTAAAATCTTCACTATTAAGAAAAGGGGTCATCTTTCCCGCCCAAATCACTATTTTTAGTTTTCATGTGGTTGGATACATTTATAAACTATTACATAAAAACATATGGTTGGAACATGCTTATTCCTTCATGAGTTCCTCTTTTGAGGCTGCAGAATTTTCTTAGTTGTTCCATGTGCTTTTTTGTTGTGCTGATGACTTCTTGTTCTAAATAATTTTCTTCCTTTTCTATTGTTAATGGAATGAATTTCAATAAGGAAAAAAAGAAACCCTCTAATGAAAATCCCTTTCTTCATAGACATGGGCAGGGAAGTATTATAGGACACAGGGGGACAACAAATATGTTGCACATTGTTCAATTGATCCCTCTGTGGTTTATTCACCTGAATGCGTTTTGAAAAGCAGTGAAGCAACAGTGGGAAAGGGATTGTTTGTGTGGCTAATTTCAGTTACTTATAAAGTACTAGACAGGTTTGTCTTATTATTAAACATAAATACACACAGTTTTATGTTTCCTCAAATCAGTGAACCCCCATTTTAACATATCTCTCCCATGAAGAGTGCAAAGTCCCAGAGGTATTAAAATTGCACCAAGCCTGAACTTGGAGTTTTGTTACATGATTCTCAGTTGCCCTTTAAGTGTGACAGTCAACTATTGAATTGGTATAGTTGAATTACATTTCTTTCAAATGGAAGAGTATTGTTGAACAATTGAGAATCCTTCCAACTATTTAATTTGATTTTGTACTTTATATTTTGTCTTTACCTTCCCTTATAACACTCTTCCTCCATTCCCTACATACTTTGACTCCCATACCTCTCAATTCTGCTTGACAGTGAGACTCAACAGTTTTGGCACATGCTGGGTTCTCTATAAATACTTGTTGAATGCAGGAAAAACCACCTGGATAAATATTGTGAAACAAGCAATAGGAAAACTTTTAATTAGGCAAATTAACAAATCTATAGTTTTGGGGGACATCCATGATAATAACAAAATGATTAAAAATTCCAAGGATATTTAGAAGGATGTAACCTAGAAGGTTAAAAATGAGAAATTCTAGAATTGGAAAAGAAAAAAAATAATACAGCTCAATACAATTGAAAGCACATGCAGAAGAAAGCTAGTATATTGTTTATTAAAACATTAAATGGAAAGACTGAAATTAGAATGCTAGTTGGTATTATTATATCAAAGCAGAAAGTTCTTTCTTATTGTTCCAACTCTGGAGAGAACAAATTCTCCAATGCCACCAAGAACAGAATAGGGAGAAATGTTTGGAATTTAAGAGTTGCAGAAGATAAAAAAGCTAGATGTTCAAGGTAAGTCAGCTTGGTTTGTGTGGTAACCAGCTTCCAAGATGACCCCCCCCCCCCATGACCCCTGTCTCCTGGTATTCACTCCTTTGTATAGTCCTCCCTACACATTGTAGCAGGGTGGTCTGTGTGACCAATACAATGTGGTGAGAGTGACTCACCATGCTAGGTCAGAAAAGTCATTACTGCTTCTTCTTAGTCTTTTTGATCTTGGCTTCTGGAGAAGCCAACCCCTATATCATGAAGACACTCAAGCAGCCCTACAGAAAGGTTCATGTGGCAAGGAAGTAAGACCAATAGGCAACACTGACTTATGAGCCATGTAAGTGAGCCAACTTGGAAGTGGATCCTCCAGTGCCAGTCAAGCCTTCAGATGACTGCAACCCCTGCTGACATCTTGACCTCAACATCATGAAAGAATTGAAACCAGACCACTTCTCTAAGCTGTTCTTGAATTCTTGAGCATGAGAGATCCCTGAAAGATAATACATGCCTATTGCTTGAAGTCTCTAGCTTTTGAGATTTTTTTTAGCAATAGATAACTATTTTTTTAGCAATAGATAACTAATACAGTGATCATGGCTTCCCCCCATCCCTACGCTTGAGGTGCACAGAATTGGATTAATCATAATCCTTGGTGCATGAGGCATACTCATTATTGGTCCATACTTGGCCTACTTTAATTCATATAGTTAGCTATTTTTTTAATAAGTTAATAAACACCAACCAACTAAGTCCATAAAGGAAGAGCTAGGAGTTTTATAATAACCTACATCTATCCATATAGTTTACCCCATCTTATCTTCTTGTCTCTCCCACCTAAGATAACCATTATCCTGATTCTCATGTTTATTATTTATCTGAGTTCCTTTTCATATAGTTTATCATGTCCATAGGTATGCTTAAATTTGTGTTTGTGTATATTCATGTATGCATATATATTATGTATCTAATATGTACATATTTTGGTTGCTTTTAACTTTATAAAATGTTATTATGTTGTATATAATGTTTTGAGGTTTAATTATTTTCACTTAATACTGTTAAGGTTTATCCATGTTGTTGCATGTCACTGCAGCTCATTCATTTCATGTCTAATTATTGACGTTGCCAAGGTAGTAAGACAGAAAAATAAGACTAATAGACTTTACATCACAGAAATATGCAGTTGTAAGTGAGTAGGATAAAACATATCTAGGATAGAATTTCAATAAATTCACTAGCTCTAGACATTAAAAAAAAAAGCAGAAAATTAATTTAGAAGTTAAAAAATTATTTCCTGGGGCACCTGGGTGGCTCAGTCGGTTAAGCGTCTGAGATCTCAGGTCATGATCTCATGGTTTGTGGGGTTCAAGCCCTGCATCAGGCTCTGAGTTGACAGTGCAGAGCCTGCTTAAAATTCTTTCTCTCCCTTGTTTTCTGCCCTCCCCCATCTCAAAATAAATAAATAAATAAGCTTTAAATATCTTAAACAATTCTTTCCTTATGGGTAATAGCATATTTTAGTAATGTATACATATTCATTTTAAATATAATACAGTTTATTATACACACACACAAATGATGTACTCTACAGATGTTTGTTAAGCTCAAAGATCTATGAAAATACAGTAAGAGTTGCCTATGTAAAAATAAAATGCTAATGTTTTGAAGGATTCATTGCAAGAGACTACATTGGTGAGTGAACACCAAAGATAATCTTTCTTTTGTTTAAGAATTCATTGGGGAACCTGGATGGCTTAGTTGGTGAAGTGTCTGACTTCAGCTCAGGTCATGATCTCACAGTGGTGAGTGAAAGGCCCACAAGGCGGGGTGCGGCTCAGATCCTGGAGCCTGCTTCGAATTCTGTGTCTCCTTCTCTCTGCTCCTCTCCCACTCTCACCCTGTCTCTCTCTCAAAAATAAATAAATAGTAAAGAAAGAATTCATATATTTTTATGTAAATAATATTTGTGTACAGAAATTTTCTTTACTACCAACTGTTCTTGCACACATACACAATTTCAAAGAATTCCTAAACATGATTACTTAATGTCTACCTCAAATCTTTATGCATACAATTTGAAGTATTACTGACAAATCGAATTAATTATATATCCAAATAGAAGGGTCTTTCAGTCTTACCTCTTAGCTTCTTTCCAATCAAAGTGCATATTCCACTGTCTTGACAGCACTATCCAGATACTAACCTCATTTGTTAATTACAGACATGTTTCAACTATATTTGTGTCAGCCAACTATTTTCTGATATCTTTCTCACTGACATCAGTTTACAATGGATAGTATTGTTGAATGTAAAAGTTACTTCATTTTAAAATTATTATTAATACTCTTGCATCCCTCCCCTCCCCCAACCCCCACCCCCTACCTCCCACCAGTGCTTTATGAATGGATGTTGATTCATGGAGATTTAATATGTTTCCTTAAGCTAAATCGACTTCTAGTACAAGTAGATTTTTGTTATGGAGTAGCCAAATTAACTCTATCCATTAAATCAAGATCTATTTAGCCATTTGGCTTTACCAAAGAGACACAAACACTTTTCTCTGACTTGATACAATTACAAAGAATGTGTGTGAAAACTATCTATAAAGCAAGAAATATTTCATTCTCGATTCTTCACTAAACAAATGGTGAAGCTTTAAGGAACAGAAGGAAAAGAAATATTGATGGAATAGAGCCCTCAACTAAGGCATAAAGTCCAAAGCATGGAGCAAGTAAAAAAAAAAAAAAAAAAGTAGAGGATTAGTAGAAGTACTGAAGGTGATGAGAAGTACTGATAGAGGAGAGTCACCTTTTTTTTTTTTCTGTAGTCATTTCCCTAAGGCCTTTACTAAAAAAATTTAAAAACAGTACATTTTTCTTAAATTTCTCAGTTAAAAAAAAAAACCAAACCTCTACACAAGAAAGAAGGACTATTTGAAAAGCAGCTCAGTGGGAGGATGATAGAGGTATGGGCCAAAAAGGAGGCTACCTGAGCCAGCCCTTGCCATGATGCCCTCTCTCAGTAGCCTTGTGGTAGATGGAAGAAATTTGAAAAAATTTCATATGGGAATGAAAATAAGTGGAAGCCCTGGTTTAAAAAGAGTTAAAGAAGTATCTTTTTCTCCCTCGTACTTGTGTTTGTATTTGGTGAAGGAAGAGTCTACTTCCTTGTGATGAAAACTTCTTCCTAATGAACACTCCACTAGGAATGTTTGCAAATAGGCAAGACACAAGGCAACAGGCAATGGCAATGGGAAAGACAGACCAGGTTTAAGATTTGCTTTGGAGGTTGAACTGATAGAATGTGGTAAAGCTATAGTATACACTAAGGCAAAAAATAGAATAATCTCTATCTTCCAGTCTATTGTATAAGGGAGAGTTTGTTGACTTAATGCTGTAAATGTAAAAAAAAAAAAAAAAGTTTCATTCATCCTCCTGTAATAATGCCAGTCTAATTTGCTATTAAATTTCCATTTAAATGCTCTATTTTATTTAGTTTTAAGGGATTAGATCCCCTTAAATTTACCCAGGAAGTTCCTATGGAAGTCAGTTGCTGAGAGTATTCTTAGAGGAATCTCCATAATGTTGCAAGATAAATAACCTCAGTATAAGAGGAAGATTAAGTAGAATGGAAGGCTTAAGAGTTACCTTTGGAAAGGAAAAGAAAGGATTTAGAATTCTGGGCTAGAGTTGCTAGTTAATCACTGGTTGAAAAGAACTTAGTCAAGGTAGTTTTACACTACTTCCCAGGAAGGGAGGACTTCTACATTTTTCCTCATGGGAACAAAGCTAAGAGTTTTATCATGGAGAGAAATCCAGAGAGGAATGTTGATGTTCATCATTCTCTCCCCTCCAAACACACACACACACACACACACACACACACACACACACACACCCCGTTCCTTTTCTTCTTCCTTTCAACTCCACAGCTCTTCCTTTGGTGACTTGAAGATAAAAGACCTACCAATAATAAGCCATAGATGGCGCCTGGGAAGTGTCAAAAGCCTAAAGGGAGGTTTAGCTTCTGGAAAAGGCTTTTGGCAATTTACTTAGGTTGAGTGAAAAAAGCAATGTGATAGGCAAAGCATAGGTTTAGGATCAGACAGCCAAGACTTTGAAGCTTAACTCTACTACTTATTATCAGTGTCACCTTGAGCAGGTTAGTCAACCTGTTTAAACTTCAGTTTAGTCACCTCTAAAATGATGATTACCTATGGAATCTGTGTTCCAAAGACCATGCAGGTACTCAGTAAGCACTCAGTACTTCTCTAGTGTCTCTCTAAACTGAATTTGGAGTAAGGAGCTAGTAAACAAGACATTTATGTGAAAGAAAGGAAAGATACTTAATCCTGAGAGCACTCACATTGTCTAACAATCATTTGTTGACATCTCTTCATTTGCTAATTGATAAAATGTTTAGAAGTGGAAGAAAAAAGATTAATCTCTAACTTCTATCATCTGAGAAAAACTAAAGGTCAGAACCAAGAAACAGAAGACAATACTAGATTATCTCTAAGGTTAATCTTCCAGAGATTTTTCACAAACATATATTATTCAGTGTTCTCACATTATAGAACATATTCTCTACTTATACTTTGATATAGTTGTCTATCAGAAGAATAAAAAGAAGTACTTTAAGTGTAAATTTTAATTAAATTTCGTGCTATGTTTCAATTGGTTGTTTTACCCGCACTATTGGATTTGCTATGACATTCCTTCCATTATTGTCCTAGCACCCCAGTTAATATGAAATTTACCAAGGAACCTATTAATTAACATAATTAATATTTGTTACTTATTATGTACCAGATATTGTACTAATCACACTATTATTAGTATTTTAATATCATTAAGAACTATAAACATATTATGTATAATAATAATAGGAACTACCTATTGAATGCTTATTGTATACTACATTTTGCTAAGGATTTTATATATATTTTCAGTTAATATTTTCAAAGATCTAATGAGCTAAGTAGCAGTAGATAAATGAAGAGACATGTTCATCTTTTCTTGTTATAGGAAAACTCACCATATCCAGTCTTTTAAGCACTGATAGAACAGAATGGTAATGTCTTAAATTTAGAAAGTGTCATTCATAAAAGTGTACTGTTGACTACTTTACTGACTTGTGCTACATGCAATAATAATCTTACATTACACAGGACTGAAAGGCTGCTCCCTAAAAGATAGCATTTGATAAGTTGTACACAAGAATCCATTAGAATAACAGCTTAATAGAGGAACAAAATTCCATTTGAAATATAGAAAGAAGTTAGAAAAACCAAACACTTTAGCTTAACTGCAATTTGTCCCAATCTATTTCAGAGTTCATAAATATAATAGGCAAAGATCATTGACACTGTCAGGGGATTATCATGAAGTTTCAACCCAAAGGCAACAAGCTCAAGCAATGCAGATGTAGAAAGCAGCACCTCCTAAAATAAGAATAAAGCAAATATCATGACTTATTCCAGCTCCTACTCTTTTGACTAACTAGCAGGCTCAGAAATTAAATATGTAAAGATTTAAAAATACTACAACTTTAAGCAGTTGACCAATATGTTACTAAATAAAATAATCATTATTACATTTGAAGTGTCTCATAGTTCAAAAATTTAACTTATACTCATCTATCTCCTATATCCCCAAATAATAATAAGAACTTAATTATCCCATAATTTAATCTGGCAGAGGAATCAAAGAAAATATGATATTCTTTCATTGCTACTTTACCTCAGGGTAAGGAAAACAATATAAATTTTATCGAAAACTTGGTGTGTGTGTGTGTATGTGTGTGTGTGCGTGTGTGCGTGTGTGTGTGCATGTGTGCGTGTGTGTGTGTGTGTGTTCACCACAATGCTTTTGCAAGTAACCCTCTTGCTGACTGAATACAAAATGTTACCATTCAATCACATGAGTCTGCAGGAAGTTAGCAACATCCAAGTGGAATTTATAAAATAAAGAAGATAAATAGACTCCAGAATTTCCAGTTCTTGACAAGTGGATTATACAGAAAAAGACTGTTAAAAGTGAAGGGTTAAAAAAGTGAAAGGGTTAGTAGAAAATCTTCTGAGTTCATTTAATAAGAGAATGTGCAATTCCATGAGATTCTTTTCTAAAGAAACCACTAACAATGCTGTAGATATACAAAATCTGTAAGAGTGCACAATGTACTCAAACCCCTGCTTTGTGACTCATGGGTATAGTTCATCAGGATGGACTTCCTCTTTTAGAGGGTCATATAGGTGAATAAGCTGACAAAGTCTACAGAGACAGAAATTCCAGATGTGTCATGGGGATAAAATGTATTTGATCTCAGGTTCTATATACACATAAAAAAACTAATTTTAATCCAAACCTTAATGAAGGTACTGTTGGTGGTCTTTTGCCTCTAGAATGTCCCTTTCTTTTCTGCCTCTAGAGAATAACTCAAATTTATTTAACTTTAAATTAACACTAGGTAAAACATAAATAAATAAAAGTAAATTTATACTAGGTAGATTTTATATTTCTCAAATCCTTTATAAAAAGATAAGCTAAATGAGATAACTTCTAACATCCAGTTGAAGATTTTCTTTTGAAAGTAGTAATAACAACAACAATATTAATATGACAATGATGAATAACTGAATACACACCATGTATCAGGCACTTAGCTGAGAGCTGTACATGCATTAATAAATTAATAAATCTCAATGCTTTTGAGAACCTACTCCAGACTAGGCACCATACAAAATGTGTCACACACACACATACAGAAGATAGAAGTAATTTTAATTATATAACACATAAAATATAATGGATAAGACTATCATGGGAGATTTTTGGTAACACTGAATAGATCTTTTCATATTTCTCTGTTTGAATCTCTCCAAATATCCCTAACGTCTGCTTTTAAAAAGAAAAAGAACTATAATAATTTTGAAAAAAAATATTCACAAAGAAAACTGCCACTCATATATAAGCACTGATGGTTAACTTCTTAAGATAGACAATATTCTCTACTATTCCTAAAAATCATTGACAAATAGCCATAAAAACCTAAATAATAACTGAAAATATTCTTCACAGATCAATAGGCCAGGAAAAATTATTGTAATATGCATTGGCCTCCACCTACATTTTTCAATGTCATGTACCTCTATCCATCAAAACTCTCTTCTGTGATATTTTTCATATTCCTAGATTAAGGAATAGCAACATTTATTTACAGAAATATTCTGAGAGTGTGCCTACAACTGCATATTTCTATGAAACCAAGAAAACAAGAAGAAAGCATGATAGCTACCTGGTGTCTTTTTAGTTTTTCTTCTTTTTCTTACTACCATTACTATTATTAAGCCTATTGCCTATTTCTAATAAGCTGCATCTTTCATTAGACCCAAAATACAGATCTCTTTATTTAGGACTTGGACATAAATATCAGTTGCTCAGTTGTTATTTTCATGATCATTTTAAGTTATTTCAACCATAACTGCTTTAATTCCCTGAATATCCTAAAGCTAAGTACCGATATACTCCCACCACATTCCTCTGGGCTAACATAGTAAAGCAGTTGTAGTAAAGTTTCATTAAAATATATGAGAGAAAATGGTGCATGATTAACACTTAAAAATTAAACAATAATAGAAGATAGTCATAGGACAAAAGATACAGTCAGGTTTCAGAACTTCTGATGTGTCATTTTAAAACATCATTTATCATTTTGATAGAGCTGAGGTTAAGTTTCTAAAAATGCAACTTGTTAAAAGCAGGAATAAATGAATGAGGGATGAGTCAGCTCATTTGATGGAAAGGGTAAAAAAAAAATAGTTCAAAAGCATACCACATGACTTGGTAAATATTCAGTGTATCAAAATGTAGTTGCCATCTGGCGTTGATAGACTGGACTAGAATATGTGTTAAAAAAAAACACAAGAAAGGAAATAACTCAGCCAGGTTAATGTGCTCTTGTCTACCTTTCATAATTCAGGTATTAAGTGCTTTAATAAATATTCACTACAAAAGAAAGACTGCATTACAACTCAGAATTGGACAATGTTTGTTGAAGACATTCACAGATTTGTTGGGGGTGGTTGGAGAAGAATAAAATCAGATAAGACCTGATGAAACCTATATAAGCTGAAAACAAGTGTTTTAGGTAAAGTAGAATTCTCAATTATAACGATACCGCCTGGATACCAGCTTCACAGATAAACACAGGGAAGTGGTAAGCCTACATTCAGAAAAAAAAACAAACCCTGAAATCTTGTTTATTGTCAGCTTTGAATATTCAATTATTCTTTTCTTTGACTACGACTATTTTAAAGTATAGAGTAAACCAAGGAATAAACAAAGCTAATGGTTGGATTGGAGAAAGAAGGAAAAATTTGAAAACCCTGATATTCTTTGAAGTGTTTAAGCTAGAGTTTGCTATTAACTTTGCAATATGTAATCAAACAAAAAGTAAATGTGAAGGATTTTATTCCTCTTACTCAAGAAATGAATGAAGCACATTTACAAAACAATATCATTTGCAAAAGAAAAAAAAAAAAAAACCCTGAACATGAGCAGTGAAAACTTGCCTGTCCAAAGCCAAGTCTAGGGGGTTGTTATTAAGATACCTCTCTCCTTAACCCTGAATAGTCTCTGAGTTTCCACATCTTGACAATTTATGTTCTACCCACATCTCTTAAAATCATGGCAGTGGGCAGAAAATAAAAGTTTTCATATAGCTTTACAGGTCATTTAGAACACAGTCCAGGGAAACTGTTAGCAAAATAGATGAAATACTTCAGGAGAGAGTTGATTAAGGTCAAGCATTGATTTTTTTTTTAATGAGGTAAAATTTATATGAAGCAAGATTCACAGATTTTAAAGTGCACAATACAGAATTTTGATAAAAAATATATGCCTGTGTAATCACCACCCTAACAGACATATAGAAAGTTCCTTTGTGCCCACTTCCTGTCAATTCCCATCTCTATAAACAATCAATATCCTGATTTTTATCACCACAGATTAGTTTTGCCTTCATATAAATAAAATCATACAATGTTGTACTTTTTGGGGGTCCTGACTTCTTTTGCACAACACATTTCTGAAATTCACCCACATTGTTGTCTGTATTATAGTGTGTTTTGTTTTATTTTGCTTGCTTATTAGTATTCTATTCTATGAATACAGCACAATTTGTATATCCATTTTCTACATGTGGGTGTTTCCATTTTTAGACAATTGTGAATAAACTTACTATAAACATTCTTGTGCAAGTCTTTTTGAGGGCACAGTTTTCATTTCTTTTTGTTAAATACCCAGGAATGCAATTGCCAAATCCTATGGTAGGTATATGCGTTAAACTTTATAAGTTGTTGACCCAGTTTTCCAAATTGGAACATTCCCCACTAGCAGATGTAATAAGAATGCCAAGTATTCTACATCCTTGCCAACACTTTAATGTGTCAGCCTTTTTTATTTGAGTCATCCTAGTAAGCATGAACCATAATCTTGCTGTGGTTTTGATGTGACTTTTCCTAAAGATTAATGATACTGAGTACCTTTTTAAGAGTTTATTGGCCATTCTTAGATCTTCCATTGTGAAGTGCCAATTTAGGTCATTTGCCCATTTTTAAATTTTGTCTATCTGTTATTGATGTTTAGGCATTCCTTACATATTCTAGACATGAGTCTGTTGATATATTTTGCAAATATTTTCACCCAGTTTGTTGCTTGCTTTTCATTTTTTTAAGTTTTTTTTTTTTTTTGATAACCAGAAATTTTTAATTTGGATAAGATCTGACATTATTTTCTTCTTTTATGTTTAGGGCTTTCTGTGTCCTCTAAACAATTTTTATCTACCCCAGCGTCATGAGATTTTTGTCCCCTATGTATCACTCTAAAAGGATTACAATCTTAGTTCTTGCAGGTTTAATACATATCAAATTAATTTTAGTGTGTAGTGTGAGACAGAGGCCACAGTTTAATTTTTTCCCATCTATTTATCCAGTTGTTCAAGCACCAATTTTTGAAAAGATTTTCCTTCTCCCAATTACATTATGTTGTCACCTTTGTTGATATCAATTGACTACATATTTAGAGTTGATACCTGGACTCTCTATTCTGTTACAATGACCTATTTGTGTGTGTGTGTTTTTTCCCCTGGGGGTAGGTAGGTTGATATATTCTGCCTTTATTATTAAGTATTTATAGAAAGTCTTGAAATTACATAGTGTGAGTGCCTTAACTTTGTTCTTGGTTTTCTGGGTAATTTGCAATTCCACGTGAATTTTAAAATCAACTTGATAGTTTTTCCAAAAGTTAGAAAAAAAACCGTTGAGATATCTTGACCTCAGATTGTATGAACTCTATAGATCAACTTAGAGAGAAATGACACTTTAACAACCTGAGTGCTCAACCACGAACAGTGGTTGTTTTTCTAGGGCCTTTTTAGTTTTGAGAGTAGAAGCCTTATATTCCTTTGTGAAACTTATTCCTAAGTAATTTATATATTTTTGCTTTAAAAATCCATATTCAGATTATTTGCCACTACTACATAAAAACATAATTTTTGTATAATAATCCTGTGACCTTGCTAAATGCACTTATTAACTCCAGTAGTTGTTTTCTATATATTTTTAAGATTTCTAATGTGAAAAATCATGGTATATGTGAGTAAAGACAGTTTTATTTCCTTTCCTATCCTTATACCTTTATTTTTCTTGCTTTATTACTCTGGCTAGGGTCTTCAGAACAATGTGGAACAGAAATAATAAAAATTGATAACCTTGCCTTTTACCAGATCTTAAATGGAAAGCATTCATTCAGTCTTACATCATTAAGTATGATATTAATTGTAGGTTTTCACAGAAGCTCTTCATCAGATTGAGGAAGTTCCTATATTTTCTGGTTTTCTGACAGTTTTTATTATTAATGCCTATTAAATCATTTCAAATGCTCTTTCAAAAAATATATTTTTCTTTCTATTCTAGTAATATGGTAAATTTACATTTGTTTTCAAATGTTGAACTAAACTTGAATTCCTGAGATAAACTCCAGTTGGTTATGAGTTATTACGCATTTTGCATATTGCTTCATTTACTTGCTAATGTTTTTAAAAGATTATTGTGCCCAGATCAATGAGGAATACTGGCATGTAATTTTCTTTTTTTTCAACGTTTTATTTTTATTTTTGGGACACAGAGAGACAGAGCATGAACGGGGGAGGGGCAGAGAAAGAGGGAGACACAGAATCGGAAACAGGCTCCAGGCTCTGAGCCATCAGCCCAGAGCCCGACGCGGGTCTCGAACTCACGGACCGCAAGATCGTGACCTGGCTGAAGTCGGACGCCCAACCGACTGCGCCACCCAGGCGCCCCTGGCATGTAATTTTCTAATAATATCTTTTTCAGGTTTTGCTAATAGGATTATCCTGGCCTCATAAAAGAATTCAGGAAGTGTATTCTCCCACTATCTTTCCTGAAAGAATTTGTGTTAGGATTAATATTATTTCATCCTTTAATTTTTTATAGAATTCTTCACTGAAACAATCTGGGCCTGGGGTTGTCTTTTCAGGAGTGTTTTTGAGAACAAATTCAATTGCTTTAATAAATACAGGGTTATTCAGATTTTCGTTTCTTGTGTCAGTTTTGGCAACATGTTTCAAGGAACTTATTACCTATTTCATCAAAGTTGCTGAAATTATTAGTATATGTTTTCATAATATTCCCTTGTTATCTATCCTTTCAATATATGTGAGATATGTAATGATATCCACTCTTTCATTACTGGTATTGGTAGTTTGTATCTTTTCTTCTTGATCATTTTTGCTAGAGGTTTATCAATGTTATTTATCTTTCAAAGAGTAAAAAGTTTTGCTTTTGTAAATCTTTGTTTTCTATTTCTTGAATTTTTTACTTTGTTATTTATTTCCTTTTTTTCTAGTAGTTGGCATTTAATGTAATCATATATATATATATTTTACTTTATTAAGGTGGAAACTTTATTAAGGTGGAAAACTTTATTTTTTATTTATTTAAAAAAAATTTTTTTTTTCAACGTTTATTTATTTTTGGGACAGAGAGAGACAGAGCATGAACAGGGGAGGGGCAGAGAGAGAGGGAGACACAGAATCGGAAACAGGCTCCAGGCTCTGAGCCATCAGCCCAGAGCCCGACGCGGGGCTCAAACTCACGGACCGCGAGATCGTGACCTGGCTGAAGTCGGACGCTTAACCGACTGCGCCACCCAGGCGCCCCTATGTTGTTGACTTTAAACCTTTCATCTTTCGGGGCATATGGGTGGCTCAGGTGGTTAAGCATCGACTTAGGTCAGCTCATGATCTCGCGGTTTGTGAGTCTGAGCCCTGAGTCCGGCTCCAAGCTGACAGCTCAGAGCCTGCTTCAGATTCTGTGTCTCCCTCTCTCTCTGCCCCTCTTCTGCTCATGCTCTGTCTCTCAATAATAAATAAATGTTAAAAAATTAAAAAAAAAACTTTCATCTTTCTTCTGTTTAGGAATGAAAACTCTTGATTTCTCCTAAGACCTTCTCTTCTTTAACCTATACTGAATTTTCAATATAACTTGGCTTAAAATATTTTATAATATCTCACATGACTTTATCCCTGCATATATTTAGAACTTAACTTGCTTAATTTCCAAATGGTCTTTTCTAGATATTTTATTGTTTTTTATTTCTAATTTAATTACATTCTGATCAGGGAATACATTTTTTTAATATCTCAATCTTTTGAGGAATGCCTGAAGCTCATTTAATGGCCCAGATTATTGTCTACCTTGATAAAAGCTCCATGTATAGAGAATGAACATATAAATAATTTTTGTAAGTGTACAAAACAATGCATATTTTACAAGTGGGAATAATTTTCTATAAATATCAAACAGGTCAAGGTGGTTATGGTGTTTTAATATCTTGTCTATCTTTATTGATTTTTTGTCTACTTATTTTATCAAGTACCAGGAGAAGGGTATTAAAATCTCCAATTGTTATTATGGATTTTTCTACTTCTCTTTCCTGTCATTTTCTGTATACATAGTTTATTACTTATGTTTTCATGATGATTTAACACATTTCATTATAAAATACCCCTTTTTAATTTGAATAATACTCCTTGTCTTAAAGTTTATTCTGTCCAATATTAATATAGTCAATCCAGCTTTCATATGTGTACTGTTTGTATTATATATATCTCCACATTCTTGCACTCTCAAGATATTTATATCTTTATATTTAAAGTGCATTTCTTGTATACAATATATAGTTGAGTTTTACTTTTTTTCATCCAGTCTGACAGTCTCTGCCTTTTAATTGTAGTGTTTAGACCATTTACATTGAATGAAATTATTACTATGGTTGAGTTTGGATTTTCCATCTCATTATTTGCTTTCTACTTTTTCTTTTTCTTCTTTCTTTCTTTCTTTCTTTCTTTCTTTCTTTCTTTCTTTTGTTGTTCCTCAGCTTTTCTTTCTTTTTTTTAATGGGTCAAACTGGTACGATAATTTAATATTCTGTTTAAAATCCACTACTGGCTTGTTAATTGTACTGTTTTGTATTAGTTTTTAGCAGTTGTTCTAAATTTCTTTAATTTATTACTGTATACTCAGAAATTATATTGTAACTCTTCTGGTAAACATGTGAGTCTTACAAGAGTATAATTCTATTTAACACCACTCTGTCTTTTGTATTATTTTCTTATATATTTTAAATCTGTAAATATTACAAATCTATGATAAAATGTTATAATTTATACATTAAATGGTCATTTCAAAATTAATAAAGAAGGATATTCTTTTACATGTACTTACTTTGACAATTTTTAGTGCTTTTTTATTAAAAAACAAAACAAAACTGTTCCCATCTGATGCTATTTCCTTTCAGCCTGAAGAACTTCCTTTCACATTTTTTATAAGAGTTCTGCTGAAAATAAGTTTTATTCATATGAAAATTCTTTACTTTTTCCACTATTGGAAGATATCTTTGCTATATGTAGAATTCTGGGTTGAGAGCTCTAAAAATAATTTTTAAAAGTGAAATTCCATTGTTTCTAAATTCCATCACTTATGATGAGAAATCAATTGACATTTACTTAATTGCTCCTCTATAGGCCATCTGTTTCCCATATCCCTTTCAAGATTTTTCTTTTTATCTTAGACTTATAGAAGTTTGAAAACAATGTCTGCATGCAATTTTTCTTGTATACTTTTGCTTTTACATCAAATTTTGGACATTTGCAACTACCATTTCTTTATTTTTTTAATGCTTATTTATTTTGAGGGTGAGG
This sequence comes from Herpailurus yagouaroundi, assembly GCF_014898765.1. Lineage (NCBI taxonomy): Eukaryota > Metazoa > Chordata > Mammalia > Carnivora > Felidae > Herpailurus > Herpailurus yagouaroundi. Next base: position 61,935,598 of record NW_024412403.1, read on the forward strand.
GCAGAGAGAGAGAGAGTCCCAAGCAGGCTCCACACTGTCAGCACAGAGCTCAACACAGGGCTGGAACTCATGAACCATGACATCATGACCTGAGCTGAAATCAAGAATCTCATGCTTAAGCAACTGAGCCACTCAGGTGCCACTCAAATATTGTATTTTAACACTTTGGTTCTTTTTAGTAATTCCATTCATTTTCTATGCTTCTGAGACATTCCAAGAATATTAGACTGTTTGATATCATTCTATAGATCATTGACAGCATATTGTTTTTCAGTCTGTTTTTCTTTTTGTTCTTTATTTAATAATTTCCATTGATCTGTATTCAAGTTTATTGTCATTTTCTTCTGCCATCTCCAATATGCTGTTAAGCCTCTCCAATTATATTTTTTGTTTCAGATATCATATTTTAACTTCTTTATTCTTTTCAATAACTTCATTTCTCTACTTATTTTCTCACCTGTTCCCTGATTATAATCATATTTTTCTTTAAGTCCTGAATAAGTTTATAACTTTTGCTTCATAGTCCATGTCTGCTAATTTAAACATATGGATCATCTAGGGATTTGTTTCTATTAACTGTTTTGTTTTTTTAAGTTAGAGGTTACATTTACCTGTTTCCTTGTCCAGTCATTATTTAATTGCATTTGGACCTTGTGTATGATATGTTGTGGAGACCCTGCTCTGTTATCTTTTCCTAAAGAATGTCTTTTTATTCTAGCAAATAACTAAATTACTGCCTGACCACTTTGACATTCTGGTGGCTTAGTTTTATAGAGATTTTCAATGTTGCAATTTTGTCCCTTTTTCTTGAATTAATTTCTTAGTCCTGGGTAATCATCTATATTCTTAAAGCCTTCTGGGTTTTAAGTAAAACCTTAGACATTTACCAAATCCTTTTAACTTAGTAAAATTCAAACTTCTAATTTTGTCTTCCGTTCATCTGATGTATTTGTTCAGTTCTCTCAGCCTTCTAGTTATTTCTTTCCTCCAGGTTCTTACAGCCTCCCCTGTATCTGCACAGTTCACAAACCAACCAAAACACTAGGAGAGTTTATATGCAGATTTATGGGTAACTTCCCTCTATGGCTCCATCCTTTCCAAGATTTCCTCCCTCAATTTCAGCCATCTTGCCAACTACAGACTCCAGCTTCTGATACCTCAAACCAATAACATTGTAGCTTGCTTCTTGAATTCTAACTTCCCCACACCACATAGACTGGGAGGTTCCTTGGAGGAAAAGCTGTGATAAATGTGGATTTCACCCAGAACAGATTTTGTCTGTTTTTGGTCACTCTCCAATGCCTTCAAATAATTGTTTGTTAGTTTTTAATTGCAATTTAGTTGTTTTTAAAAAAATCATAACCAGAGCTTGGAATTACTATCTGAGGAAATGTTTGTTTTAGAATGGGACAAGTTACTCCTTCATTACCAAAATCAGAACTATAAAATGAATTGTTTTAAGGTAGATAGTACTTAGAAATGGATTTGGAAAATTGCATTATGATTAGTGTCAATAGGATTTTCTCTTCTAACAGTCTGCTTGTTCCTTTTGAGAAAATACTATTTAAAAAAAATTTTAGGAAAATCATTCACAGTGCCTAGGAAAATGGTATGGTATCCACTTACTAAGTATGGCCAATGAATATTTGTATAGTTAAATTTAACAGAATAATCTGGATAAGTGAAATGAAATAGAGTTAAAAGTAAAGAAAACCATAAAGAATATGCTTGGGAGATTAATGGTATGTGATATTTCTGATTATAACAGATAATCTGAACATGTGGTACAGCTATCCAGGGAAACTGGGTAACTCAATCATCACAAGTTTTCAAAATTTATTTATTTTGAGAGAGAGAGACAGACAGAGAGAGAGAGAACAAAAGAGAGAGAGAGAGAGAGAGAGAGAGAGAGAGAGAGAGAGAGAGAATCCCAAGCGGGCTCCATGTTCAGTCAGTGCTGAGCCCAACACGGCTCAATCTCATCAATTGTGAGATCATGACCTGAGCTGAAATCAAGAGTGGGTTGCTTAACCAAATGAGCCACCCAGGTACCCCCATACTCACCATTTTTAAAGCCTTATTTTAAGACAGGCATTTGCTAAGTATTTTGTATAGATGAACTTATAAAGTTGCCCAGGTAATCAGACTCCAAATTAAATTCCAACCATTCCCTCTTATTGCCTACTCAGAATTAATATCAAACTCATTCACAATACTCATCACTAGTTCTCCTAATACGTATCTCCTATTAATATTCTTCCCATCTCCTACATTAGCAACTTGCTTCCTCTGTCATGCAAACTTACTCTCCATCCTTCCTACAATTTTTGCTCATTTCACGAAGCAGTGGTAAAATAGAGATCTCAGATTGAAGCAGTGAGTGGTTAAGAAATACTTCTGGGGGCGCCTGGGTGGCGCAGTCGGTTAAGCGTCCGACTTCAGCCAGGTCACGATCTCGCGGTCCGTGAGTTCGAGCCCCGCGTCGGGCTCTGGGCTGATGGCTCCGAGCCTGGAGCCTGTTTCCGATTCTGTGTCTCCCTCTCTCTCTCTCTGCCCCTTCCCCGTTCATGCTCTGTCTCTCTCTGTCCCAAAAATAAATAAAAACGTTGAAAAAAAAATTAAAAAAAAAAAAAAAAAGAAATACTTCTGGAATCAATAAACCTGAGACAACTTGTCCAGTTCTGCCCACCTCTCATCCTTTAGAATCAGTTTGAAATTCATCTCTTCCAGAGAGCCTCCAGTATTTAGCCTGGAACCACTTACCACTCCATCTGACCAATTACCCTGATAAATTGATACAATAGGACAACCATTAATTATTTAATTTTATGTGTCAACAATATTCAAGGTGCTGTGCAAAAAACAAATGAAGAACAAGACAAGGGCCTTAGCTACAAGCACATTACACTTTGGTTAGGAAAATTTTACCCATCACAGTCACCTACAGTGTAAATTTCATCCAACTTAACTCATCAATCTCTATGAATACATATATTCCAAAATGTTGTTTTACTTTTCTTTCTTCTTTGTCATTATTTCATGCAAGCTATTTCAAGAACCTAACTGACTTCCTATTGGTACTTATCCCTTTAACGTTCAGAAGTGGGGCCAAGTGGAGCCATATGACTCCTATCAGTTCTGTCTGGTGCAACTACTCCTTGCTGCCTCATCCAACCTTCCTCACTCAGCTTGTAGTCAACTTAACTTTTAAAGTCTTTGTACACATTAGGTAATATTTGTCCTCTGTACTCCCAGGGGACTGTGGTCACTGCCCAGCTAGGAAGCCCTACCCTTCATTATTCAGCAACAGCTTGAAGAGTATTCTAATTCTAACCTTCCGCCCTCTGACGGACCAGCTGCATCAAAGGCTGTGTTCCCTTGTTTGTTTGTTTTTTCCCTGAAGCAGAATCATGATTTCAAACTAAGTCATCTATTAGAAAAGCAAGGACTCTGGGTCCAAATTTTCAAAACATGTCTCTTCTGTGAACCACAGAAAATCTAAGCTGGATTATGCCTTATGTTAGAGTCAGAACTCATGTGGTCCCCTTTTCTCTGCCCCTCTGGATCCCTGCATGCTGTTCAGGGGAAGTTGCTGGCTTTTGAACTGACAGTTTGGAAATGAAGGCATTTTTCTTTTAGGGAGAATAGTCCTTCAGTGATTCAAACAACGAGCCTTGTGATCAAAATAATTCATAAAGGAAAAGATTTATGAAGTGACTTCACTAGCACACAATGCATTTTTTAAACTTTGTTTTTAAAATAAATCTGTCAGTACACAAGCCAAGACAACACATCTGAATGCAATATCAATGGACACACCCTGAATCTCTTCTTTGCTTGTCCAAGACTGTGGCAGAAAAGGAAAATGCTTCTCTTTGTCTTTTAAATTTAATACTAGTTTTTTTAATTAAAAAATGCTAGTTCGACGAAAAGACTTTTAAAAATTATGCATATTATCGTTTCTACATAAAACCTGCCTTTAAAAAATGTGTTTTCCATCTACCGCTGAGCTTGTTTAAAGAAATAAAAAATAAATAAAAAAGTATAACTTATAATGAATTCCTCTGGCATAAGGAAGCCTGTTCTAATCTCCCTTTATCAGGTTTGAGTGATAGTTCTGCTCAACGAGTATTGACAGGGCTGTCCTGTTTCTCAGGCTTTCGTTTTCCTCAGTTGGAGAAGGATACAGTGCATTTTCACATTCTCAGAGTCTGCAGTTGTTTTTATATAAGAAGCAATTTGCTTGGGTCACGTCAGGTCGAATGGGATGCCTGCCCAGCTCTTGGTTTTAAAGGAAAAACATACAGAAAGACACAAAAACACAGCAGTTTCCTTCATTAAATTCCACTCTACCTGCCATGGGCTTCTAGCCACAATGGAATTTCCCACCCTGGCCTAGTCTAGCCTAACTTTTATTTTTAGGGATTTTTTTCCCCTTAAATCTTACGAGCTTTCTTTCAAGTGAACTTTGAGGTAAGGATTATTAAATGATAGAGTAATTGCCTGTTTTAAAAGGAATCAGATATAAGAGACAAATGCCTAGTGACCTTCATAATATTGTTGGGTAACCATCCTCTGGATGACAGCCTTTCACAAACCTGTTCATAATCAGTGCAAGACAGGTCATGTAAATCAAAATCAAAACCCAAGTCATGAAGTGAAGAGGGGAACAGCACCTTCTCGGTAATACCCTCTATTTACCATTACATTAGAGAGAATTTTGGAGGGAAAAACAGAACTGAATGACTAAAAAGCAAGGAAATACACAGATAAAGAAGAGAGAAGACAGAATAGCAGAGAGTGAGGGGGAGAGGAGGAGGGGCAGGGAGGAGAGAGGGAGGGAGAGAGAGACACACACAGAGACAGGTTTTAGGACTAGGACCATTTTCCCCTAAAAACCATTTATGCTTTTGTCCATAGCCTAGGGGTAACTGATTTAATCAGTATTGTTCATGTGGATTATCTAAACTATGAAAAGCAACAGGGAGAACTTCCCAAGAAATCCAGACTGGGTTTGCTGCAAAATACTTGGTTTGGGGCCTCGAGCTAAGGAGACTATTCACATTGTACTCTGGGTCCTAAGGAAAGTGCCTCACGGCCTCTATAATTCTTTGTCCCTTTGATCTACCTCACCATTTGGTGTCTTTTGGCATTACAAATGCTCTTGAAAATGACCCTGCCTAGTTAAATGATTTACAATCTGAGGGCAAAAAAAAAAAAAAAAAAAGGAAGAAAGGGGAAAAAAAAGTTTAGTAATGAGAGAGGAAGATATACCTACTTCCTGTCTTTGCTCAACATCATTAAAAACTGAAAGATGTGATTTAGGGGGATGTGAACCTGACTCTCCACTTTTAGCAATGGCACTGTCAAAGCCAAATGGAAGCCTTCTCTCAATAACTCTCTTTAAAACATATCAAGTTGGCCTCTTGTTCATTATTTTCAGGCTGTATTTTACATAATCTTCCTTCACATGATGAAGTTTACTTTTCAGGCATGTCATTTGCCCTTAGCATTGCTGTTTTTCTTTACCCACAGCAGCTTCTTACCCTCAAATCCCTGATTCCTTGTTCAAGTTTATTGTTAACGTAGCCATTCTTTAGCATCGCAGCACATATCTAACCAAAGATAAGTTCACTCTCTCTGACTTCCAAAACCATTTGCTGCTTGCGACCATTTCATGAGTTTGTCTACTCATGTGAATAAACAAAAGTGGGCCTATAATGTGAATTTGGAGAAGGAAAGTGCAGCTACATGGAACAAAGTCTACAGAACCAAAATTACTGTCACTAGTTTCATGGATGCCGCCCTTGCATATGCTATTCTATATTAACTCTCTCTTAGATATTAGAAGAATTCTGCTTCTTAATGGATGCCATTTTCCTCCAATAAAACCATGTGGTTTACCCTGACATTTAATAGTGATTTAGTGATTTTAGAGTGTCTTCTAACTCAAAAGTAAGTGTTCGTGAGACTCATGAACGTGAATCCAGACAATTAATCTGAGCATTTTAGCAGTTCCCTGAGGCTGCGTATAATTTCCCACAATCCCTTGCAAAACCTAAGATTTTAAACCACCTCTAGTTTGTGGTTGCACTGCCAAGGAATAAAGTAAAATCATTACTTATGGTGATTCTCTCTCAAGCACTGTAGTGAATTGAAGTACGAGGAAGTCTTTACTATATTTCAGATAGAACATTAGGATTAATGCTGACAACCAAGTAACTAAGAGCCTAAAAATATACCAACCTCAAGGAGAAGAAATTAAACAATACTGGAGTTTAGAAGCAAAAGTAGTACTGAATCAAATATGTTACTATGCAGCCAATCATTACAACAAAACTAACCAAAGCACAGCCTAAGCACCAACGCTACTTGAACTGGATTTGTAGAAAACAGTTCTCATGGGTCTATTACTCATCCTTCTTCCCAATGCACATGTGCACATCCACATGTATATATATACATATATATATACATATATATGTGTATGTATATACATTTATACGTTACTAGACTAAGCCTATGGCTCCTGTATTAAATTTGTGTCTGTGAGCCACTGAGAGGCTGCTTTATATATACACCATAGAAGGTCCAAGTGAGAAAATGGATGTCACCACGGTTTTGTGTAATATCACAAGGAAACAAAACAAGCTCAAAGCAAGTGAAATGGACAGTGGTGGACATAGAGAACAATTCAGGATTCCTTAGGAATTGGTAATAGGCCTAACTTTGCATAACACATTTATAAATGACTTGGTCACCCCAGCATCTCACACTTTGCCTGGCACATAGTGGAAGCTCAGTTCAGTTTTGCTGAATGAATGGATGAATAATGTGTTATAAGAAGTACACAATAAATTATCCAAGTATGTGGATGAAATTAAACTTCCCTGAGCAAAAAAAAAAAGGTAAGCTGATGGGGCACAGTACTTGTCCAGGTATGCAGAAAGGTGGCAGTGTGAACACAGACAACCAAAATATCCAAATTACAAAAAAAAAAAAAAAAAAAAAAAAGCTTTAAGTCTTAACTAGGAAAGGGACTTGAAGGCCACTGGACTGTTTCAGGCAAAAAAGCCTTGAAAATTTTAGTCACTGTTAAGAGAAAGAATGAAAATAAAAGTTATACTTTATGTAAAACCTTCTGCTCTTAGAGTACGTTCCTATGACATGACATCCTGGAGTTCCTTACACAGGGCAGTCATTAAAGAATTCAAATTAGATTAATATAATAAAAGCTGGTAGAGAACAAGTTATTTTGTGATATCATAATACATATATGAATAGGATTCACTGACGATAAGAACAATGCAAATGGCAAGGTTGTTAAATGTTATTTAGCTGACGCCATATTGACATTTCTTAATAACTTGCTGCCATGGCACCTTCCTAGTAAAGTCTGATTTTTTTCCACTCTCTGAGCTTATGCACTAGTGATCTTGCAGCTTTAGGTGTTTATATTTGTTAATCCATTCAACGAACTTCAACTGAGTTCTTACTTCAGCTGTACCAGGCTGGTAATAGCAGACTGGATCCTTTAGGTTTTGTCACTATCATAAGTGAACCCCAGGCCTCTTTTCTCTGATTTTTACTTGTGGTAATCTATCATGATTATACATCCAGATCCTTGATCCCAGTTCCTTTCCCACTTATTTTCCTTGATTTATTTCCTTTTTCCCCATGTGTCTTTTCCTATGAGGAGTCGAGAGGTTGTCTAGTTCTTAGCAGTGGTCATAGTGTTATCTAGAGCAGACCTCCATCAGCCCCAAACACATTGCTTTGTTGAAGAAATATACTTTCCGCAGTCAAGAATGATTTGATTTCCTTTTCCTCCATGGATATATTACAAGTTAACAGTGGTTCTCCTGTTATAAGCCACAATAGCAACCTATTACCAACATCAGTTACTAAATTGTATCATGATAGAATTCTAAAATTCTTGTTAGACCTTCTTTCTACAGGTTGCCTATTTCCTCTGGATACAGTTAATTTACCTAGCAACAAAGATTAATTAGCCACTTCTTATATGCAGTTAGAAAGAAGTATGGTTTTTCTTCACTTATAGAGACTTCTGGTAAGTGGTGATAGCTTTCAAAACCCTCCTCTTATTTGGTAACCATGGTTCAATTACCAGGAACTCCAAGTTCAGAATCTAAGAACAGTGATTCTGTTCTGTGATTTTACACATGCTAAGGATTAGTAAATTGCTGAAGACTTCTTAAATAAAAGAAGAGAAACTGTTCTCTTCGTCTGCAAGGAAAAAGCAGGCATTTTAAAGGGGTTTTAGAGTATCTGAAATACACGATAAACTCTTGGCTTTCTTTTTAAAAACTATCCATGAAGTTCTCTTTAGAAAGAGGACAGACTATGGTGAATGTGCTATCTCATTTCTATGAGGTATGGGTGGAAATCCCATCTTTAACAATACTTTGCAAAAAAGACATACTAGCAATACCTATTCCAATGAGACGCAAATACTAAAAATAGATATGAGCTGGGCAAGATAACTTAAAAATATAGGTAGAAAATAATCAAAATGACTGTGATAGTTTAGATTACATATGTAATATATATGAGACTAATAGAAAATCTTCTCTATTTTTTTAAACTATGTCAGAATTTCCCTCCTATGCTACCAGCATGCCTCTTACATGTTTACCAAAAGTAACTTTTTTAGGTTCATGGAGAATGCCTTGAACCATGCCATGCCACAACTGTAAGCAAAATAATTTTGAAAAGAATGAGTCTACATATGTAATTTCATCATTTTTAGAAAAATGGATGTTATTAGACTTGCAGGTAACCAGTGGATTGAATCAGCCCATTCTGATATCAACCAAAATGTGATCTGATTGCAGGCTACCGTGATTAAACACTTTCGAAAAGAAATTGGTCTTCTCTATGCTTCTCAAAGTGTCCACCCCTCTTCCACCACAAAATAAAGCAGCCTCAACTCAAACCAGTAAGTTAGAGAATTGGATGAAATATCACTTTGGCATTATTTTTTTAAAAATTACAAATGATCAAAAGAGGTGACCCAAATGTTTTAGTGAAGATGATCAGGATTAAATTAAGAACTAAGGGTATTTACCTGTTGACTAATATTGATGCTTAGAAAATTTTATGAATCAAGAAAACCTTTCAACCACAGGATTCCAGATTTAGGAATTTTTTAGTGGGTATAGTATATAAACAAAGATGCTTGGAAATTCATAATTAAAAAAGACAATGACATCTAATTTATTTATTTATCTAAGTTCTTGTGTTTTCTGGAAACAGTATTTATGAGAGGTATTTATCTAACTGTTAATGAAGGACAGTAGAAATCATCCATTGCAGGCCAACCATATTCATGAGTAAAATAATCTCTCAATCTCCAAGTGGAAATGGGGCATTAGAAAATAATTTGAGATTCTGTGGATGGAACAGATATTTTATGAGGATTCTATAAATATTATGTATTTTAAATATAGTGTAGTACAATTATAATATCGCTGATTATTAAATATGTAAGTAACCCTTTCTTCTTAATCATTTCCCTCCCTTAAATCTGAAGGGTCAATTATTTTCTTCATTCATTCTTTTGCATAAATATCCTGTTCATAGATGCTTGATCTACAGCCCATGACTTTCCCTAAATTCTAATATATTTCAATGGACTTGAGAAGATCGACAACTGTGGAGTACTTACTAATTTGGAACTTGCCTCTGTCTCTCACAGGCTGTGTGACGTTGAGCAAGCTACTGACTTCAGTAGCTCAGGCTCCTCATCTGTGAGAACAGGGGTTATGCTGCTTCCTGGGGTTATGGTGAGGAGTGAGTTTTATACAGTCCAGATGAGGCTGCCTCTCTGCATCTTTGAAATTGACTGAAATCATGTTAGTTAAGCAAAACTTTGGTCTCTTCATTTGGCTAGTGATCTCCACATTTTGCTTGTGGCCTCTGACCTTCTGAAACAGGTGGAGCAAATCCCTGCTTGTGTATTTGCCATGTTTCTGTCTCAAAGCCAGGATGGATTTACCTGTCGGTTTTAGTTTCCACTGAATCTCTAGTTGGCTGAATGCAACTAAGGGTAAAATATCAACTATTAAACTGTTTGAAGCAAGTAAATGTTAAAAGGGGAATTTAGTTAAGTCAATAGCAGTGTGCCAGCTTGATCTGCCTTTCAGAAAGATCACCATAATAAGGAGACCAATAAATAAATAAAAAGAATAAAATATACATCTATGCCGAATCTTAGAACCCTTTCTCTAACACATATCATTAAAGGAAGCTCTGAGTCCTGCCTATGTAATTTGACATTTAAAATAGAACCCATCACAGTTCTATGGAAGAAATTCACAGCTGAGAACTACCAACTTTCTTCAGATCAGATTTTTCTATACTCCTTTAAAAATAACAATGAGGGGCGCCTGGGTGGCGCAGTCGGTTAAGCGTCCGACTTCAGCCAGGTCACGATCTCGCGGTCCGGGAGTTCGAGCCCCGCGTCGGGCTCTGGGCTGATGGCTCAGAGCCTGGAGCCTGTTTCTGATTCTGTGTCTCCCTCTCTCTCTCTGCCCCTCCCCTGTTCATGCTCTGTCTCTCTCTGTCCCAAAAATAAATAAACGTTGAAAAAAAAATTTAAAAATAACAATGAAAGCAAAACAAATCAACAACAAAAACAGTGGTTCTGGTTGCATATGTAAGGTATACTACTAATCCAGAGGTTTTTAACCGGGGGACAACTTTGTCCCCTCCCTCCTAAGGACAGTTGACAATGTCTGGAAGTAATTTTGATGATCACGAGTGAAGGGTGCTATTGGCACCTCGTGGGTAGAGGCCAGGAATACTGCTAAATGTTTACAATGCACAGTACAGCACCTACCAGCACCCCCAAAAGAATGACCTGGTCCAAAATGGCCATAGTGCTGCTGCTCAGAAACCTTGTACTGACCTGTTATCCCAGAGACACTGGCCGTAAACCATTAGGCGCATCAACATTTAAGAGACTCCATCTATGGGAGAGTCCAACAGTCGAAGAATATGTTTACAAGGAACACCACTTCAAATAGACACCTTGACAAATCTGGATATGGTGCTACGGAAAGAACTGGTAAAGCGAGTAGTTGTTTGGTAGCTAATTAGGCCAAATATTACACAGATAATTTTACATTACTGAGTCAAACAGACTCAGATCCTTTTTTTTTAATTACAGTGGGGGTGGGGGGGGGCTAAAATTATGAAGTTACGGACTAATGCAATGTTATCCTGACACAGAGATCTTTTGAAATGATTTATAACAAGCAGTGAACACATTGAAAAAAAAGATGGCACAAATGAGTTATGAAAAGTTAGGAGTCATTTATGTGGGGCAGATTTTTCTTCTGCACACAGGATTTTCCAGATGTATCACAAACACTTGTTTGTGCAGACCGTAGCACCACACTTGTAACACTGCTTCTCTCAGAAGGCAAATCAGGCTCAGGCTCAGAGTTTAAGAACCATTTCTGTGCAGCATCATTTTCAGCAAAGGGACTGCATGAGCTCTAAGGTAGGTGTGCAATTTATTTTTTTAATGAGCCTCAACTATTCTGCAAACATTCAACTCCATGCCACCGTTAAAGAATGATGATTACATGTGAAAGGAAGAACCCAAAAAATGAAATTGGAAAATGAAGAAGATAAAATATGTGAAAATTATTTTCATTATGGCTAAGATTCAAACATGTGACATTTTATTTTTTGAGGGGTTCCCTGTCAATGGAAACACATTTTTCTGATGAAAGAGGCTGCCTGAAACTGACAGGTGTCAGTTTATAGGAAACTCACACACACTGGGGGTGCATGAAGATGTGCTTATTCACCTCTGCAGTTACCCTCTTGCTTTTGAATTTTATTTTGGTTAGTGGTACTAGAAGTTAAAATGTGTTGAGGGCCTCAGAAAAACTGGCATTTACTTCTTCTCTCTTAGACCCCTGAGAACTTGCTTCTGAGGCAGGCACTTCTCACTGATGAGGAAACAAGAGGTGAACTTGGCTTAGCCACATAGAGAATGGAAACTCACTAATTTCTGAGCTGCCAGTATCTTTTCCTCTCCTGTTTTCAATTTTAATTTCTAGATTTAGCTCCAAAACATTTGCTTTTTCTCCCTTAAGGGGAAGTTCTAGAGTCAGAAAGGTAGTGGAAGGGAGGGTAGGGATGGTTGTAGGTTTTCACAACAGTTCAATTCAAAACTGTTAAATACACTTTTTATCAAGAGACCACCACTGAAAGCTACTTCTAGAACAAAGCAAACGAAGAAATCTAAAGTAAGGAAAAAATAAGAAGGAAACAGCAACGTTCTGGCACTGGGAAAGACTCGGGAGAAAAAATCTGATTTCTGCTCTCGTGATGCTTACAAACTTGCTCTAGACAAAAAAAAAAAGATGAATGAAAATAACCAAATTACAGTAAGAAACAGAATAATTAAGTGAAAAAATGGGTGGTAGGAGCAACATGCTGTGGGAAGCCATGCCTCTTACATCTTTTCCAACTCAGAGCTAAGAGACAATGGGTCAAAAGCAACCTACTCTAGCTTCTGATACTAGTTTCATAATTCCGCTACAATCCCATTACAAAGAACTTCAAGGAACTGTTGACATTTTTTTGCTGCCCTGTAGTTTATTGTCTCAAGTATTGCTTGAAATACTATGCTACAAACAGAGGTGTCTGCCCTAATGGTATTTGTTGCCCTGCATTAAGTTAGGGTGAGCCTGAATAAATGGAAATGAACATCACAGGGAACCAGTCACTCCAATTGCTGGGAAGTAGGCTGGCAGTATTTTTTAGAATGCTTTATTACTTTTAACCTAAACACTAGACATTTAAAGTAGAACATTATTCTTATTATTCAATAAGATTATTCAAATAATCTTATTATTACATAAAACAGTAATATTTATTATGGGTGCCTCTGTAAAGACCAAAATGGGGATATGCAGAGGTGGGTTTCCTGGGAATTCAATAAAACTTAAACTTCAGGGCCCTCACTTGCATGGCCCCTTGCAAGTGTCTGTAGTTAATTTGTAATTATAATTTTGTATTCTTTTTCTTAGTGAGAATCTCCCAAATAGTTTAAGCTTCTGGCAAAATCTTGATTCAACCTGCGTATAAAATAACCTTGAAGGGATCAAACCTGAGAGTCCTGAAAGGCCTATTCTGAGAAGGGTACAAAGTGTACTATTACAAGGATATATAAATTACATTTCCAAATGTATCCCTCCTGTTGTCTCTGCCCTCCACTCTTGCCAAAGAATAGATGCCATCTTACCCCACTGTTACAAGGATACTAGGTTCTTTTAAATATAAACTCTGATTATTCAATGACTGGGAATAATCACAGATAAAAAGATAACAAATTCAGAGGCAGAGGATAATTTCTAGGAATAAAAGGTATGTTAGAGACCCCAAAAAATTTTTCACTAAAACAGTAATAATTCTTATTCATAGCTAAGGGATACATGCATTTAAGAAAACAAAGGACATGGAAATTTTCTCAGTACAATTTACAGTAGTACCTACTGAAAAATGTGGTAAGTTTATGCAGAGTGTGGGAATTTTTACCATGAGTAACACCACGTGTCTGTTTTCTGGTTTCTGAAAACCCCAAATAAAATCCACAAGCACCTCTAAACCCCACCATGGAATTCTGACACTTCTGAGTAAGAGGTTCAAAACAGAATAAAATCTTTAGATGCACTATGTCTGTCTGCAGTTTTTCCTCTAATGCCTTGTCCCAGTTTTTGAAGAAAACTGAATAAAAATTAATTCAAGAAAAAATAAGTGAAATTACCCCAAATGGAATACTAAATTGAAAAATAATAGTTAAATTGTTCATAATCATTTCCTGTTATATTTTTTCTCTCTGTCTTAGAAATGGAGTAAGAATGCTTCAAATAAAAAAAATGTAAAACCCATCCCATTCCATAAAGGGCCCACTCACGTAAACAGGAAGCTTATTAAAAGAGCTTTTCTTGGTTTTCTGGCAGAGCCCACTTTTTATTTTGGTGGCAGTACCTATTAAGGAGAGGACTCTTTTTGTGGGCAGAGTGAAAAATCAAAACATTGCAAATCCATCAGGCACCCGCTGGATTAGAGTTAGTTGACTGACTTGTTGGCTAGAGGGAACAGAATGGCTCTGAGATCGAGAAACAGGCTGTGTTCAGCCTAGCCCTGCCCAACAGATGACGGCTTTCTCTGTCCAGGTGTCACAAATCAACCTGAGGTTCCAGAGGAGCCAGTACACCAGCCCATAACGGTGCAAAGTGTTTCACATGCTCGTTGAACTAATCTCTACTTTCCTTAACCTTTAAGTACTGTTTTGTTTCTCTGATTTCCCTTTCTAGGAAGTATTGTAGCATAATTAAAAGAACACTGGTTTTGGAATCTGAAAACTTGGTTTCTAGTTCCAGCTCTGCCAAATACGGTGACGTGTTGCCTTCCCAAGCCATCATTTTCTGATATGCAGAATGGGGACTAACAATTCTTCCATAATCAGCTCAGGTTTCTCAAAGCATAGGGAAGCATCATAGGTCTCAAAATCACTAGGGGTGAAAGTACAGATTCCAGGGCTCCTTTATTAAATTAGACTCTTTGTGAGCTAGAAAGCCTTGGAATCTGCACTTGAAACCCATTTCCCAGATAATTTTTGCACATTAACGTTTTAGAGTCACATCCTAACTTGTCTTGAATCAGCATTAAATTAAACCATTTTGGTGAAACTTATCTGTGAGCTGCAAATCAGGACATATATGTGAGCTGTTCTCACTACTGTTATTTTCCAAGGTAGCTCAAGGCACCAAAGCCAGGATACAGGGCCATCTTCCCAAAGATCTCCCTTGGAACCATCCCCTGCCAGGCCACAAGCATTCCTCTTCATCTTCAATTAGGCAGGATGGGTTCACTGGGGTGGGAGGAACTAAAGCTCAGTTGTGACACAGGCAGGATTTCTGTAGAATTTCATTTATGTGACTGTACCTACCCTACAGGGTGATATAAGGATTAATTCCTATTTGGTAATTTACTGTGTGTAAAATGCGTCAAGCCCCTTGGAGGAAAGTGCTATATAAATGTAAAATAATAATTACAATAATAATAACCTTGACTATTTAACTGATCAGTGAATTAGCCAGAAGATTTAGGCTGCCAAGGGACAAGGCAGAAACCATTATAAGTAGGAACACTGTACATCATCATATCTCATAACTGTTATCACAAAAAGGGGAAACAAAGGTTGAAAATTAAGATAAATCCATGTTCTTCACTGACTTAAGTGACAGAAGATCACAAGTAACGTTTCATGAGAGCCAAGAAATGCAGAAGTGACAGCTGCATTGTAATTCTAACTCAGGCACACTTCCTGAGGTTTAACACACTTTGGTCTTTTATTTGTATAGAATATATGTCATTGGTGCAACGTCTAAAGTTTAGCATTATTAAGGCACCTGACTACAATTTTGCTTACTTAAAATATGTTCATAAGTCATGCCTGTTGATAGGTAATGATTTTTCTATCTGAAAAAGTATTGATGTTACCCTATGAAGTTCCAGATAATATTCGAATCCTCTGTTTACTAAATCTGACTCCTGTGTATCTTCCTAAGAAAACTAGGTGTATTTCTATTTCTGAATTCAGGAAACTAAAACATACATAGATACTTTTCTTCCCAGGAAGGAAATATTTTGGTGCATAAACTCACATGAGCTTAACTGCACTCAGTTCTTACATTATTTGTTTTATTTATTAGATTCACGGAGACCCTCCCACTAAAAGCTCAAGGGGCTGAACTCAGAACTTTCATATACTGAACATGAATCACTTCTTAAACCACAAAAAGCAAAAGAAAAGGCTATAGAAATCTTAATGGGCAAGCTTCAGATGCTCAAAAGCAATTGTTTAGTTACTCTACTTAGTTATGCATCATTCAAAACACTTTCTAAATCAGGCAAAAAAGGTTCTTTGTGAAGAATAGGCTTTGGGGCCTTGGACAAGTTTTAATTCTAGTTGTTTTATAGCTCACACACAAAGTAGTTTCGATGTGTATTTAAAGAGGTACTGTACTTCTAGGCAATAAAGTTTTCAGTTGAGTATTTGAAAGGGAAAGAAAGAAAGCAAGGAGAGGAATGAATATATGGTACCTTGCTCTAGTTTTAATTATTAACTCATAGACTCAAAGATTTACATAAAAAAATTCCAATATTGGGTAAAAATAGGTATAGACTAAAGTGAATGAGTACCACAAAATACAGTTAATCAGTAAAATTCATTATCTTGTACATACTGAGATTAAGTTTTACTATGCTTATAGGGTAGGGAGAGAAAGAAAGACAAAATGACAGAAAGAAAGTGAAAAATCTAAAAGACAGAGTTTTAATTGCTTTTCTTTGCATGAAGTAGTAAATATTAAAAATGCCTTTTAATTTATAAAAAGTCATAGGATACATAAAACCCAACACAGCAAAATATTCCAATGTGATGTGTGTTTAAACACACACACACACACACACACACACACACACACACACGTCAAAAATATGGGTGTTTTGGTAAAGCTTTTTGTTTTCAAAGGGCCTCTGAAAAGGGCAAAAGAAAAAGGGTTTCTGATAAACTGCTTCTGCCAGGGTCACTAGCAGAGAGCAAATCCAGCCAAGTGCTGCCAATAACCATTTCTATTATAAACATTTTTAAAATCCGGCTTTCTTTTACATGCTTTTCCTTCCATATAGCTGATATGGTAGCCAACACCCTGGTCCGCTAGCCACATTGGAATTTCTTGCCCTGCATCACAAGCCCAGCTGTACTCATCAACGTAGAAAAACTGACAGCATTGTCTGAAAGACACAGCTTGGGATAATTGCTCCTTGTAGTTCCCCTGTCAATGAATATTATCATATTCTTCTCACGAATAAGGTTACTGTACTTTTTTTTTTTTATTTCTACACACTTAGCCACTAAGCACATTACTGTTCCTTTAATGAAATGGACTAAACGTGACAGTGTGAGCTAAGGTTTAGCATTCCCAAGATTCTGTTCTAAGGTTTCTGTGTGCACATTTTTAAAAACAATCTAAGTACAGAAGACGTAAAAATGACAATAATTTTTTACTTGATATTACTGTTTTCTTAAGAAGGCTAACAGAAGTATCAATGGACAGGCACAAAGCAAAGCAAAAAAGAAAACACATGAGGCTCTCAAACATATCCTCTTACTGAACTTCTTTCACCCAAATATACAATGGAATCTCTGACATAATGCATTTTTTTTTCCCATTGTGCTAGGCTGAAACTGAGTTCTTCGGTTGAAAGTAGGAAAAAAAAAACATGCTTTAAGACTTCTAATGTATACACCTTTGAAATATTAGTCTCTCTTTAAATTTTAAATGCAAACTCATTTAGATGGAAGAAATTTCAAAGTATTGCAGTCACTCATAACAACAGCAGAGCTAACATTCATTGAATGCACAGATATTCTAAGTACCACTATAATCACAAGTATTGATTGATTCATTAAATTTTCACAACTCTAGAGGTAAGCTATGACTCCCATTTTATAGATGGGAAAACACAGACACACAGAGATTAAAAACTTGCCCTAGAACACACAGCCAGTAAGTAGAAGAGTCAAGATGCAAACCGAGGGAGCCAGACACTGCCACACAGTAAATATTTGGTCCCATAAAGCCCAGTGCTCCTTATTTCTCCCAAATCTCCTCCTCAGCTAATCAGCAATCAGTGCTCACTTTCCCTTCTGAATGCTTATACGCATGTTTACACACAGCCTACTTTGGTTATCATAGTTGTGTAATACTCAGGGCCCTGGAGTCTGACAAAAGGGTCTATCCCCAAATATAAGCATTGCTTAACTCTACTGATACCTACACATTAGTTTCCTCCTGTGTAAAACAGGAGTAATAAAACCAATTTCATATAGTTGTGAGGGTTAAATGGGAGAATGCACATTAGAGCTTAGTGGGGGTCAATGCTTAATAATCTATTAGCTTCATTATTACGGATTATAATCTTTTTTTAATTTATTTATTCTCAAGTTAGTTAATATACTGTGTAGTCCTGGCTTCAGGAGTAGAATCCAGCAATTCGTCACCTACATATAACACCCGGTGCTCATCCCGACAAGTGCCCTCCTTAATGCCCATCACCCATTTTTCTCACCCCCCCCAAACCTCCCACCCCACCAACCCTCAGTTTGTTCTCTGTATTGAAGAGTCTCTTATGGTTTGCATCACTCTCTGTTTTTATCTTATTTTTCCTACCCTTAATCTCTTAATACATGATCCTTTTCCTCAATTAGATTGTATCTCTTTTCAGAGAAATTATCAGTATGAATCCTCACTGTTTTGTGTACAGCTTCCCAGATATTTAATATATGTTGTTGAAGTCTTAGATTTCCTAGACACCACTGTAATAACATGTATGGACTCATTAAATCTTCATAATAATTATATCAGGCCATGTACTTATTCATAATATTGCAATTAATATAGTATTTATAGCAATATCTAAAACTTAGTGAACACTTACTATGTGCAAGGAGCTCTACCAAGTGCATTATGGCATTATCTCATGTAATTCTCCCCATAATCCTCCAAACAAGGGACTTTCATAATCTTCACTTTACACAGGAGGAACCAATGCTCACAGTACACACTTAAGTGTTCAAGAATGTGAACCCTTAACCACAACCTTATACTAACTTCTAAGGAATGAATTTAAAGCAGGCATTAATAGGAGTGCCTGGGTGGCTCAATTGGTTAAGTGTCTGACTTCAGGTCAGGTCATGATCTCAGGATTCATGCATTTGAGTCCCACATCCAGCTCTGTGCTGACAGCTCAGCTTCGGATTCTGTGCCTCCCTCTCTCTCTGACCATTTCCCATTCACGTTCTGTCTGTCTCTTAATCTCTCAAAAATAAATAAATATTAAAAAAATAAAGCAGGTGTTAATAAATATTTGGTCTCAATGATGAACCAATTGAGTTAACTACTTTTGTTACCAGAAACTTTGTGCTTATAGCAAACTAATGTGGTCTATCTAATATTCATTCATTAGTTAACTATTACAAAGAGATTATTGTGTGCTAGGTAGAGCCAAGTATGGGCAATAAAAAGAACACTATGGGTCTAAAATTTTGTCATCAAAAGCAATTAAAATTTAATGTAATTTCACTACCACCATCTTCTATGCTTACTCTTAGAAAAATCAAACTCCTTCCTCTCCCTCCTTTCCAAGTTTCATAGTATTAAATTTATACAAATTTTTTGCCCATAAGAAGCTTAGATGTCAAGGCAAGGAACCATTTTAATTATATTTACTCTTCATTTTGAGTATATTTCTTTTTCATATCTGACAAAGACTTTTGAAGTGACTAAAGAAAGGCGAAGCAACCTGATTTTTTTAAAAAAAATTCTTTCATGTACAATCTTTTGTCTGTAATATTCTCATAATAGCTTAGAAATTTTAAAAGAAGATTTTAGTTATTTCTGCTTCTTTCAAATTGGCAAAATTTGAATTTTTTTCTTCACATGTTTAGATTGGCTTTAAAACCAACAAACCAGAAAATAACAACTTACAAAACACACTCTTCATGGGTGCCTGGCGTCTTCAATTAGTGACAGCATCACCCTGAAAACTGAATTTCTGCTCTGTTTTTTTTTTTTTAAAGGTTGAAAAAAAGTTGAAAAATGCACACATAGAACTCACACAACACCAAGCCTGCTGTCTTAAGGACAGGAAAAGTTTCAGGGCAATGGGAGACCATAACCGTCACTGTAACAAACTCTCCAATCAGCTAGCAGACCTTGTCAATATTTCCTTTGTCTCCACACTGAAGGTACAGGCATTTTGTCTGTGATTATAAACAATATCTATTTATGTGTTTGGAGTGGATAATTCTAAAGTTGGTAGTGTTCAGGCACACTTTGAAGAATCATTGTTTGTTATGTATGCCTTTTAGTTGTATTGAGTTGATAATTTCAAAAGGAGGGGACTTTTGGTAAAAGAAAGCTCTCTTGAAATTCTGTCATTAAATGGTTCAACTCAGCAGAATTATTTAAAACATAGCGCCAGAGAAGAATATTTTATATCTAAAATACATGGCAGAAGAATGTTCTTCAGAAGTTATATGAATGGGTTAATTCATTAAAGATAAATTTATTGTGTACCTACTGTGTGCCAGGCATTATAATAGACAGTGGCAATACAAAAAATGAACAACTAGATCTGAAAAATAGTAGCAGGGGTATAAATGAGGCTGGCGAGAGAGAACAGAGGAGGTGATAAGATGATTACAATCACAGCTCCCACGAGCTGAGGGCCTGTCATGTATCAAGGCAACGTATGAGGTGCTTTATGTGAACCCCCTCACACCAATCCTACAGGACAGATACCAGAATCTCACAGAGGAGAAAAATCAAAGTGCTGATTGATTACAAAGGGCTCTGTAACGACATACGATAAAGGTTATATTTTATTTTATAAGTAATGAGAAAACATTGTTAAGGTGAGAAATGATAAGATCAATTTCTTTTTTAGAAAGGTAACTTTGGTGTTGCATTCATTTTGATATAGTATCATTTTCATTGGCTAAAGTGTCTATCCTACAAGGATGTGATTTTTTGGGTGGAACTGTGATTCTCTATCTGATCCAGAGTTCATCACCAATGGAGCCCACTATGAATTAAGTAGTATCTGGCTTCTGAAAAGCAGATTGGATGCCACTGTTCTTCACTTAAAAAAAAAAAAAAAGTCATGTTTAATGATTTCCATGAACTAGTTAACAGAACTTCATTCTGAGGCATCCATGATCTGCTCCTGAACACTGGTACAGCCTCGTCCTCCAAATTTTGTAATGCCTTAATACCCTGCCACACTTGTCTCCTTCCTCACCATTCCTGAAACACACCAGATTCTTTCATGTCTTCCTGACTCAGTTCTCCTGACATTCTCTCAGTCTAGGTGGGTTTTTCTACCAGGTGAAAACCTCATTCATTCTCCAACATTGCTTGAAAGACCACAGTCTTTCCAAGTTTTCCTTCTCATTCAGCTTAGATTCATCCACTTTCTCTGGTTTCCCACAGCATTTTGCCTATTCTACCACAATAGCATCTTTTTCATTATACCTTATATTGAAGCTCTTTGTTTCCAAGTCTCTCTCCTTCTAGAATCTAGAAGATTAACAACTGAGGGTATTGAATTTAATCGTTCACCTAAGTTTTACAAACAAAAAAAGGATAAGAAGCACGGAGTGTTGATATACTTGGCCAAGTATGATATCCAGATGCTACACTGCCATAAGCAATGCTCAATAATTGTTAGATGAATAAGATGGAGTCATTCAATCATTCACTCATTCATTTTTCATTCGTCATTAATTCTAAATGCTTATAGATATAAGGCAAAAGCTCCTTTATAAAAAAGTTTTCTGTTCATTTGAATAAAAACCTTCCACAAATCAACAGGCACAGAAAGAGAAGTCTATTATATTTTTTTTAATTTTTTTTAACGTTTATTTATTTTTGAGACAAAGAGAGACAGAGCATGAACAGGGGAGGGTCAGAGAGAGGGAGACACAGAATCTGAAACAGGCTCCAGGCTCTGAGCTGTCAGCACAGAGCCCGACGTGGGGCTCGAACCCACGGACTGGGAGATCATGACCTGAGCTGAAGTCGGCCTCTTAACCACCCAGGTGCCCTGAAGTCTATTATATTATAATTACTATTATTGAATCAAATAAACAATGGGTACACCTAAAGAGTACGTTCCATGCTAAGTCAAGAAAACTGGTTATAAACTGTAGAAAACCGAAAAATGCACCAGCTTACCATTTAACATCACTACCTCCATATAACCTATAGGTATTTATTGACTATCTCATAGTAATATGAGAGTGCTTGTGATACTGGCAAAAATAGATGAATCACCTGCCCAGAGATGCTACTGAAAGGAAATAAAACAATTTCATAGCAATACAAGGGAAAAAAGACTAACACTTAGAGATCTGTTTATTGTCTAGGCAAGGTAGTAGATTCCAAACATGTATTATCTCACTTAAATCCTCATTAAAACACTAAAATGGCTAGTATTTATCCATTTTAAATAAAAACATAACTGAATGTAAGAATCGTAACTAAATTCCCAGAGGCCACACTATTAAGAGGCTGGGAGCCAGTATTAAAAACAATTTAGAGCTCTTACTTAGTTGGTGTTTTCCATTTATATTAAATTACTTCTTAGAACCTACTTATACCCAACGAAGTTGAAATAAATGTGGATTTATATTTTAATGAAAGGCTTTATGGGAGACTTTAATGTAGGCATCAAAAGACAGAAATGATAGTTAATATTTATTGAATATTTACTACTGTTCTAAACATTTTGGATGTATTCACTCATTTAATCCTTACAACATTTTTTGGGAGGTGAGTGCTATTATTATTGCTGTTATCACTTTAAAGATTGGAAACTGAGCCAAAGAGAAGACAATAAACTTTCACAAAGTAACAAACTTAGTAACCGGCTGTGCAGTCCGACTACAGCCTAGAGAAGTTCACCATCAGGCTAAATATTATTAAATGAGACAGTTTAAATAAAGTTCCAAGAATAGAGCATGGCACAGAGTAGGCCTTTACTAAATGTTACCGTCCTTCTTTTTCTTCAATTTCTTAAGTTTTATAATTGTGATAAAAATAATACTTTAAGGTATATTTTGCTTTTTAAAGACTTAATATCTGATTACACAAAACAGGTAGTGAATGTATAATACAGTAAATTAGTATTAAAATGGTGTTGAAAAGTATTTAACAGTACTGCATGTGACTTATAATATAGATTTTAAGTAACAAAGTATGATTCAAAACAGTGTATATCGTGTTTTACCAAAAATCAAAAGGCACAGAAAAAAAAACAAAACAAATAGAAAGCTATATCCCCAAAAAAGTTTAAAAGGAAATTATTTCTGGGTGATTGTGGATGATTTTAATTGTCCTCTTGTATTTTATTCTATATATTTTACCATGCTTCTATATGCTTTTCATAATAAGAAAAATAAAAAAGAATAGCTGGGACAGGAACATTCCTGATTGGTTGATACAATACTGAGCAACAACATTCATAGAATTGTGTAAGATTCCACACTTGCTTAGAGATATAGCTTGAGTAGAACCCAAGGCTCCTCATTTTTAACTTAGTGTGTTTTCTCTTTTCTCTGACACCCTATTCTCTACTCAGTGCTTATCTTTACGAGGAATTCACAAGTAATCTATGAAGAAGATGTCTGGAGGGTGGTTAGAGATACTGTGATTGCAAATGTGTTATGAGCACACATACACACACAGGTGCTCTACCACGTCAAGGCTTCCTAAGTTGCTTAATGCATCTGTGTAAGCCATTTGTTTCTGAGTCCAAACCAATACCATATATGGAAGACTGATTTTCTCAAATTCTTCACACTCTTTCTGCAACGGAGCTGTACATCCACACAAAACTCATGATTTTAGCATAACTCTCAGTAGTGTGTGTTAATGTGGGGAAGGGAGTATGTATCCCTGTACCCTAACTTTGAGTTTGGTCGAGTTACTTGCTTTGACCAATGGAATGTTGACAGAAATGCCATGAGTAGTGATTTGGTTTGACTTCTTATGCCCATGGAATTTGGAATAAGAAAACTTTGTCTCAAGTATCTGGTCTCTTCATCCTGAGTCCCAGAATGAAAAGCGTGTAGAGAAGATATGAAACCAAATGCAGCCTAGAATAGTGGTACCCAGATGCCACATAGACCTATAAGTGAGAAATAAATGTTTACAATTATAAGCTACTTAAATTTGGGGTTATTTGTTATGTAGCATTATCACAGCAATAGCAAACTAGTACACAAACAACTATTAATGCAATCTGTGGTAGCAGGTTTTATAATGTGTGTGTGTGTGTGTGTGTGTGTGTGTGTGTATACTATGCACAGACACGTATGTATTATATATCTATATCTATCTATATATAGTATACATATTGTCTCTCTATATAGATATTTCTCTTCTCTCTCTCCCTCTCTCTCTCTCTCTCTCTCTCTATCTCTCTCTCTCTCTATATATATAGACACACACACACTCCAAATGCCATATATATCCTGAGACAGATATATATATATACACACACAGGTGTAGAAAACCTGCCATCACAGATAGCATATAGATATAGATATAGACATAGATATAGATACTGGTGTATACACACAGATATATATATATATATATATATATATATATATATATATATATAATGGTTGTCAGTTGAAAGTTCATAAGAGGAGAAGCTACTATGCTTTTTAGTTAGCCATGTATGTATTTTTCACATTTCACTGCACAGAAAAATCATCTAGGATTTTATTAAAACGCATGTTCTCATTTAGTAGGTCTGGAGTGAGGCCTCAGATTCTGTATTTCAAACAAATTCTTAGGTGATACTGATTTTACTAATACTTCTATACTCTGAGTAGTGAAGGCACAGAGGACAGATAACAATAGCCATATGTAGGAAATGGCCACAAACAGGGGAGACATTCTGCAACTAAGAATGGAAATAATTTTGATTACAATTTTTATCTTTATCTTATAATGAAACAATTCATGTAAAAGACAGAAGAGTCAAAAGAAATGGGCCCCGTACACAAATCAGATGACAAATCCAGTTAATGGTGAGCATATATTCCCAGTCATAGATATAGATAGAGATATATAGATAGATATAGATATAGATATAGATATAGATATAGATATAGATATAGATAGATAGATATAGATATAGATGGATACACATACACAAAATATGCCTACTAATGACTAGTACTAGAGTCCCCTTCCAACAGTGTAAATGTAGCATCTCAGTGCATTTTGGATGAACATATATACTGATAAACTTATAACCTGGTAGCCCTTATGGAAAGCCTTACATATAAGTTCACTTTCTGAATTGCAGCTTTCTAATAGCAAACTTGTCTTTATTTGTCTATTTTCTCTTTTTGATGCTTCATCTACTCTTCACTAATATCCACTGGATTAGTTGTCTTAGTTGGTTCAGGCTGCCATCATAAAATGCCATAGGCTTGGTAGCTTAAACAACAGAAATTTATTTTTCTCAGTTCTGGAGGATAAGAAGCCCAAGACCAAGATGCCAGCATGATTGAGCTCTGGTGAGGGGCCTCCTTCCAGTCTGCAGATGGCCACCTCCTCACCATGTCTTCATATGGCACAGGGAGAGGAAGTTCTGGTGTTTCCTCCTCTTGTTAAAAGGAGCCTCCAGCATGCAGGCTCCACACTCATGACCTCATCTAAACCTAATTAGTCCCCAAAGACCCTACGTGCTAATACCATCACATGGGGGTAAGGGGAAGGGCTTCTACATATGGATTTTGGGAAGATACAAATATTCAGTCCATAACACTAGTACTTCTCAAGTTTTTTCAGGTCAGACATACATAGAAAAGGGTAATATTGTCCTGGTCACTAGGATAAACTAGGAGAGATTTGGAGCTTTGGAGGAGGCTCTGCTGGGCTATAAAAGACCAACCCTTGGGCTCCAGCTATCACTAGGCCTCCTTGAGGGGATCCATAACCATCTCACATAATGTGGCAAATTACACACTGGTTAAGACCACAAACTCTTCATCCCACAAACCACATTACCAATTACTGTCACTGTTTCTGAGCCTCATTTTGGATCTTTCATAATTGACCTTATATTTTCTGGAAAACACTAGTATGGAAAGAGGTTTCCTAGGCAGTTGATCAATAACCACTACAGAAAGATGAGAGAATTTAGAACATTATGCTGGAAGGCATAGTAAAAATTTCAAATAAGGCCACTTTGAAAAAACAGCAGATAAGATAGTTGACTTTTCTTGAAGAATATGTTTTTAAATGTTTATAACTTTATATATTTCTCCAGGTATCACAACAGATGCTAAGAAAGTAAATGGGAATCACCATTTCTTCCTGAGGCAGATACTTGTTTCTTTTGGGGGGCAAATTCAGTAATTGCTCAAAGCTTATCTTCTCAGAATAAGAGCTAAAAACATTTTTGAAAAGTAGGGAAGGAAACAGTTTTCTTCCCACAGGAATATAACTAACATGAAACATCAGGTCCTTTGGTACTCCAATGCGGACAAAATAAACTAGTTGGGAAACTGAGGTGCCTTTTCTTGTAGTATTCTTTATCCTTCACATTCTTCAGTCCAGATTGGGTCATTGGGTTATAAGGAGGAGGCTTGTGGTGTTAGGGTGATCTTCCTGGTCACCACACTCTGGAAATAGCTTTAAAATATCCATTGTCTTGGACATTAAGAAGCATAAAGAGAGTTTCAAACTTTCCATCTCATTATTATTTGTGTTCCGGAGCCTAATTAATTTCTATCACAGAAGCTGGACTCTTCCCTGGTGCTGATCATACATATTGTGGATCTTATGTTTCTGTCTAGAAAACAGGCACAAATAAGACTTCACCATGTTTTACTCTAGACTGGATTCACATGGACATAGAAACAAATATCCCCAAACAAGAGCCATTCAAAAGCCTGTTGAACTCGATCAGATATTTCAAATGGGAGCAGATACTGCCACCCTTCCTATAGTATGATCCTAAAGTCCTCAACCTTTTCCCCCCACCTTGAGGTATGAGAAAGATGATAGATTTTAACACATTCTCATGGGTTTATCTAGAGTTATTTGCAATTTCTGGAGTCCAAACTAAAATATTACCCATTGGTTCCCACTTAATAAAGCATGTTAGAAAACACAAGGGGCTCCTGAGTGGCTAAGTCAGTTAAGTGTCCGACTTCGGCTCAGGTCATTATCTCGCAGTTTGTGATTTTGAGCCCCGTGTCCAGCTCTGTGCTGACAGCTCAGAGCCTGGTGCCTCCTTCAGATTCTGTGTCTTCCTTTCTCTCTGCCCCTCCCCTGCTTGTTCTCTGTCTTTCTCTGTCTCTCAAAAATAAATAAGCATTAAAAAAAAAAAAAGAAAACACAAGTATATGAGGGTAACTGTATATAGGAAAAATATTGTTTTAATCTTTAAAAGAGTAAATTAAATACATGTACTTCATAAATTTATTATTCATAACAAATTTACTGTAACACATCTCATGCTTGATTGAAACACCAGTATTTCTTATTACTGACAATAAGAGTCATTGGTATAAATTATGAACTTATTCACTCATCCAACAAATATTAACTGAGCACTTACTATGTGTCAAGACAGTGCTAGGTACAGGAGACCACAGATGAATAAAACAATGTCTCTCCAAGTGTTAACAATTATTGATGTGAGTAATTGGGCATCTATTTGACTTTGGGAACCAGGCTATGAATGGGCAATAATTCACTATAGGTAGTAGACAATAGAGAAGAATATGCTGTGACCTGACTAATTAAAACACACAAACAAACAAAAAATCTGAGTACCTGTCTCATTTGGGGATCTTTCCAAAGAAGAGTTTTCAACAAGGACCTGGGTACAAGCTATAATTTGGAAGGTGATCTTAGAAGGCAGGTGTGAAGGAGAGATTGGTGAGTCACAGAGGAAAACAAGGCAATGATAAAAATGTGTCAAAGTAACACCAGTTTACCAACTGGAGCATAATTCCACTTGCATCTCTGAGACTTGTACATAATGCCTCCAGAGTCACCCATCTGAAAGAAACAGGCTGGAACATTTTTTCTGCAGTTCTGTTAGAGAGTTTCTCCCATTATGCTCCCAGGGCATTAAGCTGCCAACCCAATTTCCCCAATCCAGTGTAGATTTATTGAGCTCCCCTAGCCATGGAAAAGATCCTGGGAAAAACACTCCTGATGTGGGAGTCTGGGCTAACACAGAACTGCTCCAACTGTAGCAGAAATCAGAGGTGAGGTGAAGGGCTGAGGTAAGTGTCAGCCATATCTGCTAGACTAGCTTCTAAAGACTTCTGGGGAGTGGGGCACACTATACTGCAGCCTGATCTAGCAGCCCCTAAAGGATGGTCTGGGGAAGGTTAGAATGACATCTTTTTACTAATTATATTCCACATAAAGTGTCTCTGACTCCTGTAAGAAGTCAAACTTTGCGACAGTAAATCCTGACACTGCCCAGGTAAGAAATAGAAAAATGATGATTTGCTAATCGGCTTACCTGATTCTCTGGCTAGAATGTCAAGATTGGACTCAGCAGTTCTTGTGAAAATCCTGACACTCATTCACCAATTATTCCCTAGAAGTTGATATGTATCGATCTCCCTGTGTTTCAGGGAAGAAATCTTTGAAGTGCTTTAAGGAGATTTTCCAAAAATGGTGGTACATTTTTGCATCATTTTGTCATGACTGGACCTATTGAAAAACTTCCTGAACTCTGAATTCGTGGCAGTAATATCTATGTTGCTGTATTTGGCTTGTATTTTTTGTTGTTTTGTTTTGTATTAAAGTGGAGAAGAAATGGGTAAAGATTAAATATTGTACCTAAATGTATTAAGCTTGAAGGCTTTCAGTGTAAATGAGAAGGTTTATGGGAAGTTATTCAGACCTTTAAGCTTCCATAAACGTTTCATCATTGCTGACAATATCTACTTTAGGTAACCCTGCGCAAGCAGTTCCTGTGTTGCTATAAGGGTGAAGGGGAGTTTTTTGTGCAATTCACCAATCAGGGTAGGAGTCTGCTGGAGAAAATTTGGTTCGGGGGCCCAGAGCATAAGGTTAAACAATAGATACTTCTGTGGTGACCGGAGAATTGATAGACCCCTCTTTCTTTTATCATAATGTATAAGGGAAAGAACTGTATTCCTAATCCTTAGAAAATGTGGTGGTGGTGGTGGCAGGTAGCTAATGGTCCCTTATATGAACATATGTGGCCTCCCTGTGACAATGATAGGCAAGTCTTTAAAAAAAAAAAAAAAGCTCTGAAAAAAAACAAAGAAAGAAAAGCCCCACAGACCATTTAGGCTCTGTCAGTGGGTTCCATCCTGAGACATCAAATCCAGTTGCACAGAAACCAAATGTCAATATTTCCAAAGCTCTTTCCATCTTGTATCCCACTTCCTTTTTCTTTTGTGCTTTTTCATCCTCTTTCTTCTTCTCTATTCCCTTGAACCTCTGTTTCACTCTTTCTCCCATTTGTGCTCACTTCCCCCACCATTAGTCAGGTCATAATCTGTTCATCCCCAAAGAGGCTTCAGTGATGGAAAAGGAAGGGCTTCAAACAAAGCCACCGTCTAGGACGGAGAGCTCCAGAGGCTGGGGAAGTGCCACTGGGGCAAAGCCTGAGGACGGGGCACCCACTGCTCCTGCTCGGAGGCTCTTCACCCAACAGGCGATTAGGCTTCAGTGGGCTTGATAGCTGTACCAAGCCTGGTGATTTCAAAGCTTTCAGGGGCTGACAAGGACTTGCTAATTTCAAACTTTCTAACCAATTACAACCACAAAGAACTCAGGACAATCATCAGTGAGCACAATGAAACTGCTGGAGCTGAGCAGCCCTTTCAGGTTTCACTCTTGTGGGTCCGCCACACTGCGTGCAGCTCAGACCCTGCCTCAGCGAGTAAATAAAAATACACTATAAAACAAAAACACACACACTGGGTCCCGCTTGCTGTCGTGTTCCCGGTAGTTGGGCATGAAGGAACCCTGTCCTGCATGTAGTCCGTTAATTTCTGATGGTGTTAATTAAAAACTTTTGATGCTGGTTTGAATGGAAAATACCTCAAACAGTGTTTCCTTTATTGAAACACCAAGTTCCAAGTCTTGGATTATTAGGTTAAGCTCTGTCACAGCAGTGAGACCAACATAAATGCTTTTCATACCATTTGACTAATAATAATAATAATATATAAATGATAATTATTTCATTAATAATAATGAAAAGAAAGAAGAGAGACTGTTTTGGTTGAAACTCCCTTATTTCAACCTGTTTTTTCCTTTTAGAACTAAATTGAAAATCCGGGTCCCTGAATGTAGAACATATGATATTTTAAAAATCTTTTTTCAAATCCTTACAGAACATTCAAATCACCCAATGTTCCAGGACCTGAATTTTTTATATTTTAAAATGGGGAAAGCTGCTTAAAATAAGTGAATCAGCTGCTAAGTGATTTCTCTCTGTCTCTTCCCCTACTCTCTTTTGAGAGGCTGAAAAAAATGCTTAAAATGGTATATGCAATTGATATGTGCTGCTTAAGAAGCTTAATATAATTACTGAGGACTCAGACTTTCTATTTAAAATGAAGATAGGCTGGGGCAATAGAAACTATGGGTTGTGAGTATTCCTCCCTCATGAGGTGTGGAAAAGGTTTTCAAACGTTTAATCCACGGAGCAAAGGAAGGGGTGTAAAGTAGTTATCCGCATATCTCTCTGTCCTCCTAGTAAACCTTGGGAAACCTGGGAAACCCTACTAGTGATGCCAGGACCCAGCAGGACAGGGACCGAGAAGGAAGTGAGCAAATAAAAATGCATCTCTGCAATCCAGTGCTTTTGTGAAGTTCTAAGCAAACCACCAAAACGTTCTGATTGGTTTCTGAGACTCTCCTCTAATTTAATTTTTCAGTCGCTCTTCCCACTTGTACCGGGGCCTGAAGCTTTGGATGTCCAGTCAGAGAGGCCCTATAAACGTCATTGCACAGATGCCCTTTTCTCTCTTGTGCCTTCATATACTTCACTTTCTCTACCATTTTTCATCTCCCAATCTGTTTATTCATGCTGTCTGCAACATCAACTGAACCCTTGAGGGACAACAAAACTTTCCTTTTTTACCCTGAAGGTCTTCATCAGTCTTATTCTTGTTTTGATCTACATATCCCTAAAGTGGATGAAGTTCTCCATAAAGGAGAAGCAGGCTGCATTGACCTCACCCTCTTGAAACAGTTTGCAGAACCGGCCTCTCAGCCTGATGTGACATGATGGTGATCCTTCAGCAACATCAACAACAGTCACAGACAACCCTCCTTGTGAAGCACGCAAGGGGAATATGCAGAGCAATGGAAAGAGCTAAAACTCCAAAGGGGACGTAGGCCTGAGCAAACCACAGCATGAGTCTATTCACAAAACTTATGAATTTTCCTGAGTAAATTGACAGGCGATATTGTCTACAAAGGACTAGTAAATGTAAATTAACGAACAGATACGTAGCAAATGAGTGCGTTTAAAGATGATTTCCAGCTGAAATGATTTTTCTTCCTAGAGACCAAGTTTTTGTTAAACTTAATCCTACTCTCTTCCCTCTCCAGCAGCAGAAACATCTGGTCGGTTTTAGATTCCCCTTGGATTTCCAACTTCAAAGGGAATTATAAAGAATAACAAATTCATGTACCGGCACTAAAAAAAAATTAGAGCAGCAGGAGAGAATGGTAAAATTGTCCTTATTTGACTGCTAGTGACAGGCGCCACAGGCAGAACTATGAGAAAAGACAAAGGCAAGATCACCGGTTGACAACCAGAGTTCCTAGAAGGGACAGAATCTTTGGCTTCATGCAAATATGCACAGGGCCCTTAGCAATCTATAAGGAAACTTCTCCGTGCTTAAATGAGAAAAAAAAATTAAAGGAGTTAGGAGGGAAGAAGGGAAGGAAGGAAGGAAGGAGTGATGGAAGGAAGGAAGGAGTGATGGAAGGAGGGAAGGAAGGAGAGAGGGAGGGAAGGAAGGCAGGAGGGAAGGAAGGAGGGAAGGAAGGAGAGAGGGAGGGAAGGAAGGCAGGAGGGAAGGAAGGAGGGAAGGAGGGAGGGAAGGAGGGAAGGAAGGAGGGAAGGAAGGAGAGAAGAAAGGGTAAGTGAGTTCACATTTACCTGTCACATAGTAAGCATTAGCAAAAGTTTGTTCAAAGAATGGCATGGAGAATGTCTTAAGGACTCAGCCTCTGGGTTTTTTATTCTATCTACAGAAAACTGTGAGTTCTGATTCCACCAAGAGCTATAGAAGCCATGTCAGAAGTAACTTGGGCTCCTAAGAATCCGCTAGAACCATCATTTCCTCCTAAAAGATAGACCTCCAAGAGTCTCAAAATTAGTCTCTGTTTCTTCCTTGCTCTGGATCTTTATCAAAGGATGGCCAGAAATCAAAGTCCTCCAGGAGTGGAGGACTAGGGCTTGAATGAACTATTGATATTGGCAGTTGTGCTAAATTATGCTTGACATCACTTTATAGAACTGGATTTATCTTTCTCTTGTTATTTCCCTAGCAAACCTGAAACATACTTCTTAGAGTGCAGGTCTTGATATAATGAAACATTAGAAAATTAGAGAACAGTTAGAGAAAGTACAATTTTGCCATTATAATTAGCTCTTACAAATAGCCTCGTTCCTGTTTTATGTACAACGTGTACCACAACAACAATAAAAATAAACAAGACATGATTAACCAATCAACTTGTTTGTGGACAGAGAAACAGTTAAGGGCTAAAATGTCCTTAAATAATTCATTATAAAAGTCTTTAAACTGAGTGTTCAGAGGTTACAGGTCCCCACATCACAAATACATTAGGTTGATTCACAGAGTGGTCATCAAAAACCAAAAAGTAAGTTACTTTTGGCCAAAAAAGTATATATCAACAGCATGTTAAGAATATTTCACACAAGAGGACAGAACACACAGAACCAATTCCCTGTGGACCCTAGCATGGTTTGCAAATGGAGCAGTCCCCCAAAGAGAAGACCATCTCCAAAGTATGTTGTTTATATCACAGGCTTTGAGTAATTTCTAATGAAGGAAGAGAAAGTTAAGCCTTCTCTTCAGCATTTCCCATGTAAAGTGACTGCTCTAGCTGCAAAATCATCTTGAATGTCTGTCTTGAATGGGGTATTCAATCTTCCCTCATCACTCCAGGTAAAGCAGGATCACCCAGTATCTCACTCAGAGAATGTCATAATTCGTCCTTATGGTAATTGCACATGATGATGTATTACATATCCAATAAAGTTTATCCAGAAAATACACCAACTTCGGGAAACATGGATCTGATGATATAAATAAACCACTTTTTTTTTCCTTTTGCAACTATCTGTGTCTTTGGTCTAAAATGAAAATCCTGGCCTGATGCAGGCATTTGCAAAGGATTCTCTGCCTTATACAAGCAGAATCATCCACCAGTGATTCTGAACTTACATAGGGGGAAAGGTGTAGAGGATATGGAGTACTACTTTATTCCAAGAAATGCTGTTTTATAGCTTCAGGGTACATACAGTCACAAATGTAACAACAATTGAACAAACACCAGACCCAAAGGCCAAGCATAAGGAAACCTCATACACATATCAAGAAGCAAACACTATCATTAATAATAATAATTATTATTATAGTTATTATCAGAATGAGGCATTGATGGTTCACTTGGGTGCAGTGTATAATACATTAGCTAGAGAGAACCAAGGGCAAACTTATTCTTATCTTTAAAAGGCAGTTTATATTCTGGTTTATATGACATGAGCTATATAATTAACACACATAAGAAAAGGATGCAGGAAGAAGTGAAGACTTATGCCTTTATTTCACTTGTCTTGTTATTAATATCAATCTTAAAAATAATGATGAAAAGGTTAGCTGTTTTACAATATGGGTGTTATGGGGTATGGTAAAATGTCTTTGCAGCTTTAAAATAGTGGCTAGTTCCTACCTCTTTCCTTAGAATGCCTGGCTCAATGCCAAGCTATCAGATTGTTTCCTGACCTTTTGAGGACATTTTAATGGTAGTAATGTCAGATCAGGGTAAAGGAGAAATAGAGAGGATCAGAAGACCGAGGGGAAAAATGAAATGGAAAGAAAAAAGTTTGCATTGTTTACACCATCCAGTCTGGCAAATTTTACAGATGCATTCTGTTTGCTTGGGATAGTTTATTGCTTATGTTATTTCTTTTCTTTTCTTTTCTTTCTTTTTTTTTTTTTCAAATGTGCTTTCCTCTACCAACTTTGGCTGAAAATACTTTGTATGTGTCCATACTGTAAGCCGTCATATTTTTCTAGAGATTTAGTGTAGTTGGAGAAGCTCTTTTTTTTTTTCTTCCCCAAGGGTTATGCACATCAATATTCTAGCTACTCACTTTCGAGGCCAATGGAAAATGTGCTCCTAAGATTAAATAGACCTGAGTAACACATAAATCCAGTTTATACTGATGCAGTATGTTACATAGTTACTCACATCCTGAATTTCTGATGAGTGGAATACACCTTTTGGACAACACACTGCTACTGAACGGTCACTGACTGCAATTCAAAGACAGCAAGCGGGACTAAACCCTAAGTATAGGTTCTCTATGGAGAGCCTAATTTGCCCAGAGCCCTCATCAACTGTGGAGCTCTGTGTGTAAAGGATCTAGTCTAGCCAACAGAAAACTAGATTCTTTAAACATTCTTAGAGTAAACTAGAACAATACATATAAGCACATAGGGAGTGCCCTTTTTTATACAATGAACCATCTCCTTTGACCCTCACTTCCCCAAACACAGTGCTTTTCTTTTTTTTAATTACTCAGACTATTAATATATAATTTCTCCCTTTTCAGACTTTGTAAATGCCCTCTTAGGAAGAAACCTTTCCTTTCTGCCAATATATCTTTAAAAAACCCGATACTTTTAAATCCAGTGTTAGGTCTGGTTTAAGTAGGTTGGCCACATTGATCCACTATGGGTTGGCTGTAACCATGCTGGACTTCTAGTCAGAGCACTATGTTTTCCTTTCACCTCAGATACAGAATTGTGTATAACACAGTCTATATCCCGTCATGAGTCTAACTAACGCTATACAGAACTAGCAGCAAATTATCATCCTAAATTTGAGGCAAGTAAAAAAAAAATGTCAAAGAAAAGTTCCCCCATGAAACCTAGCCAAATGTGTGAAATGTCTCTCTGGTCAACCAAATTGCGCTTTGGCTTACAGATGCATCTAAGAATATTACGAAACACTCTGCTGAGATTTTCTAATCAATTGTTACATTTTAGGAAACATAATGGCAGTATACTCAGAAGAAAAATACTCCTACATATAATGATTAGAACTATTTATCTCAATATTTATAACATTAACATATGAAAATGTCCTTGTGGGCCCAAAATATTTATGGACTAAATGCTGTGATGTCTGGGGTTTGCTTCAAAGTAACATGGTAGTAGAATGGGAAAATGGCAGGCCATGAGTTCATCATTGTGCAAGCTAAGTGATGGGTACATGGGAGTTCGCTATAGTAATGTCTACATTCGTGTATTTGAAAGTTTTCATAATAAAAAATTCAAAAATATATACTGATTTAAACTTTCATTCTTTTACTCATTATTGATTGATTTTGATTGATTCATCTACTCTTTGTATGCAAGATATTGTGGAAATGTGAAAAGTAAAACAAAACACCCAAAATGCTCTTGTCGGACACTTAGGTTAAATAAGCAATTCCTCTTCAGGAATGAATACACACACACACACACACACACACACACATTCGTAAAATGACGTTTATAAGAACCATGTAATTACATGTAAAATTCTTAGGTTAAATTTTGAAATTCTGTAGAAAGTACGTTTACAGCATGTTTTTAAAAATATATATATCCTCAGGGAAAAAATGAGAGTAAAGAAATGCATCAAATGGTTACTAATGATTGGATTTAAATTATAGAAATAATTACTTGTATTTTTCTTCATTTTACTCCTATGTGTTTTTCCAAATTATTTTTAATGAACATGTATCATTTTAAAATGAAAATAAATATTTATTCATTACTGGATAAGATGTGCTCTCCTTTCCCAGGGAGCTTTTCACTAAAAACAGAGAAACTGCAAACACACAGCTTTGCCCAGATACTTTAAATCTTCATACCTAGAAGCGAAATACACCCACAGGAAAAGAAACGTCAATACAGATTTTATCTGATCATAGAAACATAAAGAGCTTTCTGTGTGTTGGACAGAAATAGGGGAGGAACCAGCTTCTCTGCAAGCCAGAAAGAGTGTGAAATTCAGGCCATTTTGTGATGAGATCCTTTAGCCATGAAAGCAATGGGAGCAACAAATTAAAGTTACCAAATAAGCCTGTCCCTGGACTCAGGCCGCTCACACTGATACGCGCGTTTCTTTTAGTCAGTGTAACAAATAAAGCATGGGAATGCACATGGGGTGGTGGGGGTACTTACAATCCTAAAGGCTTGAGGCCTTCGCTGGTGAGATGGATATGTTCAGAGGTAGATGTGTGACAGAATTAGGAACAAAAATACAGCGACAGCTATGGATTATGTGCCATGGATACAGAAAGTCCCTGTTAGAAAGCTATCTTTATTGCCCCAAGAGATTATTTTCCCCATTTTATGCACATTCATATAAAGTGAAGTCAAGAGTGTAACTTTTAAAAGTTTGGATGAATATGATGTTCATGACTAACTCGGCCTGGCTGGAGCCAGACAGAGTCTCATCAGATGCCAAGCAAGTCACCCCCTTTCGTCTTCCTCCCTCTCATTTCAGGGCAGGCCAACCTCTACAAATTCAGCTTTTATGCTCTTTCTGACTTGATGATGCTCTGCGAATATACCCTCAGTCCTGACCTGCACTCTTCCTCTCAGCCACTGACATCTCAAGAAATCAAGAAGGCCACAGTCCCAACCTTCCGGAAACTTCACAAATTTCCACTAAAAGACATGTAGACCTCAAAGTTTTCAAAGCGAGGCTCACTTGCAGCTCTGGTCTTGGCCATATTAATTCATTAAAAAGGTGGCTATCCATATTCATGCTCCTAAAGGACATTTTTCCTCTTCCATTTGTGGGTGTGCACAAGAGCAATCAGGTCTGATTTTCAGATTGGTTCAAATGAAGCGAACGCATTTCAAATGTTTCGCCTATCATAGAATAATAATAAGTAGTTGAAAGCATCACAAGATGTGTTTGGAAGGTTCCGTGTTTGTTTGTTTAATGCCAAAGCGTCCGATGTTCCTGCCAAACAAGGCCTTTGAATGCTTCCACCTCTGCGTAGCAAAATCATTGTGAAATGTTTGTTGAAATCTGTGATCGTAGGTACTTGGGATCACATGTCTTATCATTCTAAATGATGGTATTTCAAATGAACAAACTGGATATAAAATATGTACCGTTCACCAATGTCAAAATATGTTCTGTTCAAATAGTACTTGGAGGTGATGGACACACCACAGCCTTCAGGTTGAATTCTTTCAGAGGCTGGGAGAGGTGTACTTGACTTCTTTGCACCACAATATTCTAGACTGTCATTTAGAAATAATGAAAGTTACTTACCAGACAGCAATGTTGTGAGAAATATCCAGTTAGTGATGGTGAGACATTCTGAAATGAAAAGAATACGGTCAATCCTGGGTATTTAATAAATGTACGACAACACGGTGATCATGTAAAATAACCCATTTGCCTCTCACATTGGGACGGTGCCTCGGTGACACTGTAGGAAGAGTAAAGGATGCTTCCTTTTGGAAGGAACATACAAGGGTGTGCTGAGAAGGTGATGCGTGCAACGGTCTGCATGTTCAGCTCGAAGGGCTCCAGCCAGTTGCAACTAGTTGTGAAAGACTTGCTGCCCATTTCTGCAAATGCACTGTAACTTGTATTGGGAAAGTTATGTTTTATGGTTAATTATCCATGGTCTGTTTGAAAAAATAAATCAAACCATTGTGAACCACCAGGATTTGCAGCTCCATTTGAACTTTACTGTACTTTTGATTAAACATTTTGTAAATAAAAACAAACTGGTTTCTTCTTGTTTTTGGTTGCTTGTTACTTGTGTTCTGGATATAAATATTGCGGCAGTGGTGGGAGAGCAAGTTATGGATTATTTACCCCCTGGTTTCATGAGTTGTGAGTTACTGGCCTTATTCTCCTTCATGAGCATAAATAAATGTATGGTATTATATTCCAAGTCCTGTAAGACAAATGGAACGAGTCAACTGAAACCTTTTAAAACCAAAACCTTTTATGCTAAGTCACAGAGCAACAAAACAACCCCCAAATTAACATTTAAAGAGCTTCTACTGTGGAGCAACGAAATCCCCCAATATTATATAATCTGCATTTTAAAAACTGCTTGCCTAACAAGCAGCAGTCTATCAATAATTCCACATGCTTGTTTTTTCCTCTGCTTTTATAATTTAGAAGCCATAGATGGTTTATCAGAGATCACCTCCCACCCCCAATATCACCACCAGAATGACGCCTTGAAAATAACCAGCATAACTAACCGAAGCCAACATAGATTTAGAAAGATCTGGAATTATTGTAACTAAAAGTAATGAAACTACGTAAAAGAAAAACTATATAAATTTGTCTATATTCATCATCCTAAGACTTATATAAATAAAAGAAATCTAAAAAATAATTGTCCAGGGAAAATGAGAAAAGCCAAGATTCAAAGGACCCTGTAGCACAGTGCAAGAGGAATATGTTTGAGACCCAGAATTTCCTAAGTTCCTGACACATCTGCATATGAAACTTAATGAGAACCACCAAAGTAGCTTGCCAAAAATTATGTTTTTTTAAATAACCCACTGTTCGCAGCACTGACCGATGAAAAGGACCTCTAGGAAATACACAAAATTGCCTTCTGCAATTTGCTACTTTTATAAAGACAGAGGCAGGATAATAAGGGGTTTCTTATAAAATGGGGTGATCTGTCCATTGCTGGGACTTGAGCGCTGCATCTGACTTCATCTTATCCCTTTACTCCTCTCGTGGCTTACTGCTCACCTGCGTAAGCACTGGGAGGAAAGTGCCACAGCAGGTCCCTCATCAGCTCATAAAAACGTGGTAAAATATTTATGAAGGGGCTACTATATGCTACTATATGCACAACTAGAGTAATTCTGTTTGGAAAGGTAAATCAGTGGCTAAGGGTCTTGTCACAGCATTTAAAACTATCTATTACTAATGCCAACAGCAAGGAGAAGTGAGGTTGAAAGTGTTGTGAAGGACTTCTGAAAAATGAGAAAATGTTTAAAACTCTCCCTAGCTTCTCGCATGTCCTGGGAACATAAGGCGTAGGCCTGCTAGCCCTTCTTAGCCTGGATCCCATATTACAAAAGAAAAACTAGAAGTGGCCTGTTTCCAGGGCCCTGGTTACAATTGAAAATGAAGGCTGAACGGAATTAGTTGGCAGCCATTGGACGCCGGAAGGTCAATTCTGCCCTAAGTATGGTCCAGAGAGTGTAAAAACCCACCGAGATGAAAATGGAAAACTATTCTGAGAAACAGGCAGAAAAAAAGTTCAAAGAT
Source organism: Herpailurus yagouaroundi (assembly GCF_014898765.1). NCBI lineage: Eukaryota > Metazoa > Chordata > Mammalia > Carnivora > Felidae > Herpailurus > Herpailurus yagouaroundi. Next base: position 61,974,840 of record NW_024412403.1, read on the forward strand.
ATTTTACTTCAACACATTTTTCTCTATTTCTTTTATGATACATGCTTCCAACTATTTTGACAATCAAGAAAATGCTCATTGATAGAGTTCTAAGTTGTCTTTTAAATCGTTCCCTGCATACAGAGTGTTACAGAGCGCTGGTTACTGAGGAATAATCATGTTCAAATTGTATTATAAAGTATGGTATTTTACATGATGCAGGTATATACAAACCGAATTGTATACTGGAATCTAAACTCAGCTATAACACATGTAGAGGGACACTTAGAAAAAATATACATAGGAGTATGTTTTCCTGGTGAAAGACTATTCTGATTGACTGTCATTATTTTTCCATAAACAAATCTACCTGAGCCATAGATTTTTTTAAAGACAAAAACCAGGAAGTGTATTTATAAATGGTTAAAAATATACCCTAGCTTACTCATGATTCATTAAGACAATTAAAGATGCCCCCATCATCAGAGATGCAGAGACATGATAATCCCAAGCCTCTTGATCACTCGGTTGTTGCAAGAGAGACAAATTCAGGCAAGGAAACCTGAAAAACCAGACAAAATTCGCCTGGCTTTGATTTTTATCTTTATGCACCAGATTTTCCCATACAAAAGGAGTCATAAATTTAATAGCTAACACATATTAAACAAACTAGGTAAACAAACTAGGAAACAGCCAAAATCTTTTTTTTTTTAAGTGAAGGAACACTCATCTCTTACCTTCAGTAAAATCAAATGAACCATTTCATCTGCCTTTTCCATCCAGAAGGAAAGTATGACCTACAGCAATGTTATTGACCTCAAATACAAGGAGGTGAAGTGCCTCAAGAGTTCTACTCACGTCTGCCCTCTTCCTTGACTGTTTTCACCTTCTCACAGATTACATTAAGAACGATCAGAACTACCACCAGAAGTACCCCTCATACATCTGCTCTTACCTTCCTCTAGCAGATATCCGACAATGCCTAGTCAGGCTCTCTCTACCATTTTGGCATCCATTTTAAAACTATTCAATAGGCAGAAACTCAAAAGGAAGAATAAAACAAAATCAACAAGTCCTCCAACCTCCCTCATCAGGTGTATGTCTGATTCCCAGAGGACACGAGTCCATTAAATGAAATAAAATATTGTAACAGGGAAGGAAGACTGATAAACTTCACACAAATCTCACCGAGTTCCCACTCATGCTGGGAAGGGAGTTATTCTAGTGAAAACACGGGGGTGTAGGAAAGGAGTGAAGGGCTACAAAGGGAATAGGAGACATAAAGGTGGTGCAATGGACCCAAAGGTGTTCCAGGGAATGGTGTGACAGAAAGTTCAAAAGGAAAATTCCAGAAACTGCAAGTTTTTAAGTGGAACTGTTGTTTAGGGGATAAATTCTATACGGAGTTTGAATTAAGTGTGTGCTATAGCATCTAGATGTTTTCTTTTTCATTAAGACTTTGGAGTTTGAATGTAGTTTGTCATGAGAAAAAAACATGAGAGCTTTATACAGCCCCCAAAGTAAAAGACATGAGAAAGACAGGGTTTATATAACTGGCTTTTTACATAAATATTACATCAGGATACTTTTCAAATGAAAACACACACAAACACACACACACACACACACACACACACACACACACAGCCGTCTTCCTTATCCTCTATTTTAAAATTCATTTCATACTTTAAATGTTGTTGATTTTTCACAAAACAAGTAAAAACCAAGTCAGCATTAAACACCTCAGAATAATTTCAGTCTTATATTACTTGGAAAATTTACCACATCATGGTGGGTCACAAAATCCTGTTTAAAGCCATTTGAGGCACTGACAATTATGGGATGTTTTGCTGCAGCCTAGGGCAACTAGAAATGGCCACGGATGTTAACTAACTCCCTCCTCAACAGTCTGAGAAAAGGGAAAAAAAAACTGTAAGTTTCCCCATCTGTTATTTCCTTTTTTTTTCTTTTTGGCTGTGGAAAAGTAAAATTATGCAAGAGCTTTTGAATGTAAAGGCTGTGTGTGCTTTTTCCCTTTTTGTCTCTGTGTACCGGTTATGTGATGTTGCGTAACTGAGTACAGAGTAGGCGGTTAGCGTTTACTATTGATTTACACTATGCCATCTAATGAATTCATAGCACTCAAAAGAAAGGAACGAGAGGGGGAGGGAGGAAAAGGAAAGGAGGGAAAGGAGAGGGTAAAAAAGAGGAACAGAGGAAAGAGAGAAAGAGCTCATTTAGAGAAACAGTTCTAATATCCAGAATAGTTTCATTCTTATTCCCTCTAGCTCTTTTGGTTGTTGTTCAGGTCTCAGAAAAAAGGACTTTGAGCCAGTGACCCCAATATTCCAATCTTATTTCTAATGAGGATCACTGACAGGTGAATGTCTGAAAGTACTAATGTGTCAAATGACTTGAAAGCAATTCCACTAAACTGTCAGACTTCTCCGTATGCACTTATTTATGATTCTCTCTGTGCATTTGGGAATCTGTATCTATGATAGCCAATGCGATGGTCCGACTGGTTTACCTAGTCACAGATATTATTTGAAAGACACATGGGGCAAAGAGAAATATGTCCCACTCTACCCATCTCCTTTGAAAACTGCATAAAGGATGCGTTTAGAAATCTTTGAATAGGTCACTATTTTACTTTGGAAGAAGATATGCCACAAATTATTTGGCTCCACAGAACTGCCTAAGACAGGAATGTCAAAGAGAAATGGGCAGAACGAGAAAAGATTCTAAACTGATGAACAACACTTGAAAAAGAAATTTAAGTAATTTCTTATATTATGCCTATGGAGAGTACTCAAAATATAACTTTTGATCAGGATGATGGTAGACATTCCTAGTCCTCAGTGTTTCCCCTGCTATACAGTGAGCTCCCAAATTATAGGCTGGAAAGGAAGGGTGAAGTTGATTCTGCTGCTAGGCATGGGACCTTCCTGTACCTGAGTGCCCTCCAATGGCTGAGAACAACTACTAATGTGAGGAAGATAAGCAGACATTTTCTTTATTAGCAGCCAGCTTGAGGGCAAGGCAGGGAGCTGGTTTCCTTTCTGAATGCGGGTTTGTAAATGGTGATGGGGAAAAATCACATGAGGTCGTCCAGAAGAAAGAACAAGAGTCTGAGGTTTCATTTCTGATCGTCCAATCATCTCCTCCACCCAATTTAGCTTATTCAATATTAAACAGATGCCTACTCCATCCATTTGCCAGGGATGCTTTAATTAATTGACAGCTGTGTGCACACGGTTGTATGCTGAGCACTTAGCACAGTGTTTGGCGCACTCTCTGCTCAGCAAGTATTTGTCGAAACAGTAAAATGATTATAGGAGACACGTCACTGTGGGCAAAGTAACCAGAAAAGCCTCGGAAAAACATATTCCAATGATTTACAGGCAATCTTAAGCTGTATTTCTCTATCATTTATCTGTAGACACAAAAGGTTGATATAGAGGAAGAATCGGGCAGTTATTTGGGGACAGTTGACTTCAGTTCCATTTTATTGGAAAAAAGCCTAACAAAAAATTATAATGCTGATAGCATCAGCGAAGTTTCGTGTTCATTTCCACCAGCCCTTTTGGACTATTTTTCATTTCAGTCTTGGGCACAGAAAAGTCCATTTTAATTTCCATGGACACATTCTAAAGGGAAAGTCATGGGATATCAACATAATTCATCTTTTAAAAAATACTGAGAAGAATGTAGCCATTTAGTAATGGGAGAGAATATAGTTGTTTTTTTTTTGTTTTTTTTTTTGTTTTTGTTGAAGGGCAAGGCAGGTTGAGTTTTGATTAGGTTATGCAAATTTAAATTAATAGCAGGGCAACCAAGAATGTATTGAATTCCATTTTCTTGGTTAAACAGGAGTTTTATATGAACAAAAATTCTGGATTACAAAGTCAGAAATGCCATCTTTCAGCTAATTGGAGAATGAGACCTTTAGAGGAAAAGTTGCATGGGCAATCTCTCAGAAATTCCAGTTGAAGACTCAACTAAAAGCGTGTTTGGCAGTGGCAGCCGCGGTACTTTTTAGAGAGCAGGGCTACCTGCTAGTCCATCTGGGATGAGGCAACATTTCAGTCAAAACCATCAAAAAAAAATTTTTTTTTTTTTTAACTTCGGTCAATGATATGATCTCCTCAAACTCAGCAACTCCCTTAAATAAGCATTCGGGCAGTATGTTGACAAGACCATCCCATGTGTCATCTCATTTCACGAATTCTAAAACATGAATGAGAACTTGCTGGACCCCTTATTCCATTTATGAAGATTCTGAGGTTTGAGAGGTAATTTTCTCAGGGACACATATTTTGAGATAAAGCTGGGACTAGTGTCTAAAGCTCACAGTTCACTTCCCCACAGCATAGAAGAGGTTAATGTTGTATAAATGGAATCGTACTTTATTTTATTTTCAGTTATTTATTTTTAGCCCGTTCTTTCTTTTTTAAAAGTTCTAATTTAAATTCCAGTTAGTTTACATATAGTGTAATATTAGTTTCAGGATGTGTCTTATTTTAAATGCCATAGAGAAAGATTTGAAATGATTCTTTGATAAGGAATCCTTACATTATGTAACAATGTTCACCTTAAAACTATCTTATACTTCATTTTTTATCTTTAGTCGTTTCTCCTCTTTCCCGTCTTCCTCTTATTCTTTGGATCTTTGATTAGAGTCACTTTTAACTCTGTTTCTAGCTCATTCATGCCCATTCCTGACCTCAAATGCTTTCCTTTCTCTCTTTGCATCTGAAGAACCAACTTTTATTTGTTACTCTTCCTCATAAACATCATTGTTTTGCTGATGTGCTTTGAGAGCTTCAGAAATCATAAAGGAAGAGAAATTTTAAATTTAACAATATACAATAAATATATCTTTGGTATATATTCAAATTAAAAAATAAAATGTGCAACAGGACACTGACAACTTGTAGGGTCTGTCATAGAATGTTACAGCTGTAGAGAACTGCATCGTCGATGAGACTGGAGCCTCCTGTCACAAGAAATCTCCAGACCACTCATTTTCCAGTACACCAGGTCACCTTTCTTTTCCCTTTTCTTTCTTTCCATTCCACAGACACAATTATTTTGGGACTAATTATGGCATAGCAGGAGCAGGTCGGGAGAAATCCTAGTGGCTGAATGTGGCTTCATGATACTGGCCAAACTCTCTCAATTCCAAAAAAAAAAAAAAAAAAAAAAAAAAAAAAGTCAGAAAGACTTGCATACCAAAATTGCAGCTACACAGAAAGTGAAGTCTGAGGAGGTTAAAAGAAAACTTGGACTTTTTGGAGAAAAAGAGTCCCTGGATAACAGGAATGTCGCTGCCAGAATCATTGTAATTAAGATTGTGTCATTGTTTCCTTTATAAATGTTAACTCTTATGGGGTTTACAAACGATCAGCTAAAACGATCAGCTCTAGGCTGAAACATAGCTCCAAATATCTTAGAATGGGAAGTATTTTTTCCCTCCCTATTCCTTAAAAGAGAAAACATAAAGCAACTATTCAGAAATTTCAACGACATTGGATTCTGACCACATACCTTTCCCAAAAAAGAGTAGGTGCTAATTAAGGAGTCTAAACGTACAGTGAGCTGAGGTGAACAACATCCACTGTGGGATGAAGGACATTAGCCTGGTATATGAGTGAGCAATAAAATAAAAAGGTGTCCTATTATTTTAAAAACGTTTAATGTACATCACTTGGATAGATATTTCATTCTGTTCTATCGATCTGAATAGGATTTTGGCAACGCTGTGTTGAAAAGTCTTTTGCTCTTATTTGCTAACTAGAAAAACTTAGAATTATAGGAGGCAGGAATTTTGATGGTTTCCTTATATGCCCATTTTCAGGGTGGGTATTGCATAATCAATAATTTTTTTAAACCCATTGCTCCTATTTCTCTGGCATTGGCTCTGGTGTTTAATGGCTGCAGAAAGATGCTCACAGTGGTGACGAGGGACAGGAGGAGGAAGTCACAGACTCACATTAAAATTAATAGGCCAGGAGGAAACTAGCATTTACTTAGCACATATTACATGCCATGTACTTCATTAATATTATTCCATTTAATGTAACCCCCCCCCCCACCCACCGTGAAGTAAGTAAGATTGGCTTAAGTTTCAGAGATTAGCAACCTAGTCGCAGGGTTGTCAGCTAACCTGCTTAAGGACACAGCCAATTAAAAAGTTGTGCAGGTGAGGATCAGGACCTGTATGACTCCCAGGCCCACAGGTACACTGTAAAACACCACAAAGCCAATGATGAGAGCCACCACAAGCTCCAAGTAGGAGGTGGGAAGGGTAAATGACTCCTAAAAAGAAACAGGTTCTTGCTTTGCTCTTGGTTCCAATAAATCCCTGTTTTCTAAATGTATATTTGGAAAATGCTTTTTTTTTTTTGTCATAGATAAGAAAATGCACAATTTCCTGGGAACCTTTAAATCAGACATTTGAGTATTTATAAAAATCTCTTTAAAGATTTATACTAAATAACTAGATAATAGTTTAAAAAATATAATTCATATCAAATCAGATGATTAATACATAACAATTTAATGACTGTGTGTATGTGTGTATATGGGTATATATGATTTGTGTGTGTGTATATAATTTTTTCCCTTGCCAAAATTTCTGGTAATTTACTATATACAGTACTTGTCAAAAGCTAAACAATAAATATGTTAAGGCAGGAGAAAAGGAAAGAACAAAGAAAGAAAAGAAGAGAGTGTGTGTGTGTGTGTGTGTGTGTGTGTGTGTATGTGTGTATGAGATGTACTATTTTCAAGCCCCCAGGGACATGTTTCAAATATGTTTTTAAAATCCTAGTTTGGTGAAGAACTTTACAACAAAGTAATTGTAGCCAAACAGATTTGAAAGGATGAATTAATAATTCTTTCGGCAGCACACATTTATTCCTCAACTTTTAATACATCCTTTGCTTTGTCCTTTCCTCCTTGTCTGCCTTAAGTCTAAATTTGATTGGGAGCAGGAAGGAAGAAATACTAACTTCTGGCTTAGCAGAAGCATGAAACAGGAGAGAACTAGAGTGTCTTCCTGGCCTTCTTTTCTCATCCTTATAAGGAAAAGCTACAGTAAACTAAACAACAGAAAAAGAAACAACAACAACATTGACAGTTTTGCTCAGGCAAAGGCAAGATTCATATCTGCACAACTTCAAGGACTTTCTTCAAATGTTAGCTTCTCTGCATGGTCTTAACAACAAAGCCGAAGAAGAGATGAGATCTGTTTAAGGAAACAGATGAGATTTGAGAGAAAATAGGAGGCCCTCCTCATTTTCAAATAGTATTTAAATGCATGACCAAGATAATAACTTGCAACGTTAAAAAAAATTACACAGTTAACTCAAACCTGCTAAAAATAACTCACAATACCCTCTCTGCTAAAACAAAACAAAATAAAGCAAAAACTCACAAACAATTATTTTGACTGGTAAAAACAGTGACATGAAAGTAACAGATGGGACAGCCCAGTTTTACTCACACAACACACTCACTAAACACAATTGCAAGCGTACCCACAAAAATAACTCAACAATGGTGACTTTGGCCTTGTGCTTCAAATATCTCCCTTAGGTGAGTTTCCTTACAGACTTCAAAGGGCTTGTGAGAAATAATGTAGAATAAAACCAACTTGTCTGTAGGAACCTAGGAACGGGAAGGGGCTGCCAGTCACAGCCTGCAAACAAAAGGGATCTTGTCACCTTCGTCAAGTCCTTTCTCAGGACTGGAATAGGTGTTCTTTCCCTGTGTATTATTTCTTGTTGTCTGGTAGTATTTTTAGGAAAGGTGACATATCTGTACTCTTAAGAAAACATCACACTACATACCATCTAAAAACTTTCATAAATCAAATAATTAAAAGTAACAAATCTTCCTGCTAATTGCTCCTCAAAGTTGAAAGACAGGTTATTTTCTTACCTTACACCATGCCTTCTGATCTGACAGTGTCATTCAATCAATAATTTCAATGTCACTTACTGATTTTCAACTCTTTTATTACAAAGACTTCAAGCAATAATGAAATGGTGCTGATCTGCTTGCTTTCACTCTATATAACGTCTATATTTATATGCTTTGCTTCTATTTGGATCTATATTTATCTGCTTTATCTGCCTACAGTGCATCTGTTTCTCATACACACAGACATATATTTATATATATACACACATACTGTATATATATAGGTTATATATAAACACACATACCCACAAAAATGTTTGAATGTATGCTAGTGTGCTTATTTCAACAAGCATGCAGGTGCATAAATACTCAGACACATGACAAATATACCAAGAACATAAATGTACATGTAAACATAGTTGTACAGGGAAAAGCGTATGTTAACAATAGGCCTGTCTTTGATACTTGGCTGTTGGCCTTTGAGACTTACACACTCAGGAGTGACAGCCACAGACTACCCTGGGAAGGAGAAAAATCTTCAGAAAGTGAAACTATATAGCTAAATAGAGATCATGCATTCTGACTTACTCATTTTAAGATGAGGAAACAGAGACACTGAGAGGTTAAGAGAGAAGGTCCGTCGGCTTTCTAGAGGCAGACCTGGAAGCAGAACCCAGGACTCTGCCTTCTCTAGATAAATGCTCTACTATGCTGACCTGAAACCCAATTATCACCTTCTAATTTCCACTCTTTTCCTATTTTCCCCTTTCTTTGCTGCATGAAATGTAAGTAGCCAACAAACATTCAATGCGAGTCAGGCCTGCTTCCAAATGTTATAAATGTGCTATATCATTTAGTCTGCACAATAGCTCTACAAAGTAGGTATTCTTGTTCATGTCCATTTTACAGATAAAACATCTGAGGCCTGACTACTACGTAACTCACTGAAAGCTACACAGCTAGGAAGCAAAGAAGCTGAGCTCCTATGATACTCCACACCCTGTGTTGTTCCCACTAGATCATGATGTTTTCCCTTAATACACATCTGAATGCCTTTATGACCCACCCCCACCCCAGTACCACAGCCTAAGCATGATATAAATCTGTTTCAGGATATATAATACGCCCAAAGCAGAGGTCCTCTCAGACTGAGAAAAAAATAAAGGGGAGTGGAACAGGTGTGAGTTCTAGTGCAAACCCTCTAATAGAAAACTGAAACATGTAAAATTCAGGCCCCCCAAATCACCCCAAGGGTAGTCTTATGTGATTTAAAGTCTTAATGACTTGTAGCCTATGAACATTGTACGTCTTCTCCATCAAAAGATCATGTCAAACTGATAAAATTGAATCAGGTGGGATATAGAGGCACAAGAAGGCAAAAGGAGGGTAGCAAAGGGAAGAAAGAACTGCACCCCCTCTTCTACTCTTGGGACAACACTTCCAAAAATAAACATCTTATCAAAAAATCCAAAGCCAGTACCAAAAAATGGTATTTCACTCCCAGTGAAGTGTTAAGAACAAATTCAGAAAAGAAAACATGTCTATGGTAATTTCATACAGATTTCCTCGGATAGTAACCAGTTGTGAGCTATCCCGACACACAGGAGTTTTACACGTTGTTCAGCTTACACAGAACCCAGCACCAGGAGATGCCATGTGGGTTTGTGAAACTCCCTGGGGCATACTGCATCCATAAGCCAAGGAACAGAAATTGCACTGATCCATACATGCAGCTCTTCATCTGTGACATATTGATAATTACTCTTTATTTGTGAATTAAATCCAAGTTATAAAAACAAGTTTCAGACATTTGTCACAAACAGGGTGCATTTGACTTAACTCTTTCAGAACTCGATCTAGCTACTGTCTCCAGGAAATGGGAGCTAGCGTTGAAAGGGCCTGATACTATGGTAGGATTGTGGCCTTGATAGAGAGAGAGAGAGACTGACTTGAATTTTAATCCCAAGTCTTCCACTGATTAACAATATAGATTTAGGCGCATCACTTAAATGGATCTGAATCTCAGTTTCATTACCTGTGGAATGAAGAATAAAACCACTCATTTTGTAGGAACATTGTGAGGATTAGAGATAGTCCCACAGCAATGTCCTCCTCATAAAGGAGGTCATTAAATATTAATTATTATATGTTTAAGAAGACCTTTTGGCTGTGTCTTTCCATTGTATAAATGATACATAATTCTTTTGGGAGTAAAAGAAGAAGTAAGGTACTTTTTATGCTTGTTTAATCAAAGGCCAACTTTTTGGTGATCAGGTGTGTTCCAAGTAATGATAGAAATGAAAGCATCTCATAGTGTAACATTTTCACTGGAGGATCTTAAAGCACTTAGTAAGCCTCGACTTTTGTGATGCGGCTACTCTCATTTAACTATTGGGCCAAATGAAGCTCGGAGATCCATCCCCCAGATGAATAACAACTTTTAAACAATCACCACCAGGGGTGAGTAGAAATTCTGTCTTTAACATCTAAACCACATAGTGTCCAGCTGGGTAATAACTGTGGCAAGGTCACAGATACAAAGGGCCATGCTCTCCCCAGAGCTCTTTGAGATTATGCAGTGAGGCCAAAACCATTAGGTAATGCTGTGTACATCTGCTGAGATAACAAGGGTGAGTCAGGGTTAGGTCAGGGTTTCAGGTTATAGGGGTGGGGTGAAGAGTGGCTTTCAGATCGAATGCTGAGAGCGGTTTGACTGCAGCAGCAGACAAGCCCCATAGTATTTAACATAAGAGGAAAGAAAGAGGAGGGAGCCACTGCCGAGAGATGGTGGGTGGGAGCACGGAACCCGTGGGGCTCCAACAGGGAACTGTGCCTCAAAGAGGAGACCCTCCCATGTGTGCACACACACTGAGAAGCGGACAAAAAAGCCCAGGGTGCAGCATAAATCCTGCTATCCCAATAACACACACAGATGTTCTACCATTGTTTTCTTTTATGCACATTTTAATTAAGAGATCAGAATCAAGCATTAAAATGTTATTAAATGGCTTGTTTACATTTTCACTATATGTCATTTATTATGCATTTTCTAAATGTGTATCTATTCAGAAGGGCTATTTGGAATTTTTATGTCACTGTTACAATTGTGCCTCTAACGCACACCAGTTTGAGCTAACCAAGAAACTGTCGGAGAGTAGGATAGAAACTCTGGCTTCTCTTACTCTCAGTCAAGCAACCCCATCCCCCATCACACCTCCCTGCAGTGTGACAAACGGCACTGGCACCACTGTACTCAGCACTACAGGATGTCCCAGGTCCACAGCAGCCTTGCTGATTATTCATGAGAGGCCCATTTTTGCATATTGTCCTGTTGTCTTCACAAGAAAACAGTCTCTCTATCCATGCCATACCCTTCCCCGAGCAGTTCTGAAAACCTCGGGAACTCAAGGCTACCACACGGAGGAACCTGGCCCCCTCCCAGTGGCACAGGCTCTCCCGGAGAAGACACAGTGGGAGAAGCCAGAACGAGATTTTTTTCTCTCCTCATCCCATCACTTATTTCTAGTCTACCACTTATCTCAAAGTATCCCTGCAGGAATCCCTTGAGTTTTCTGTATTATTCTAGAGTTGAAACAGACACCCAAACCTCACGTTCTCCCAGGCTCCACAGATACTAAGACTTATTCACACAATCCACCTGCAAATGTGGGGCACAGGTGTCCTGTAGTCTGCCTGCCCCATACGGCCCAGAAGCCCATGGTCATGTTATGCCTTATGAATTGTGGTGCACAGAATTATAAGGCAGAGGGCAGGACTCATATCTCATGCATGTTCGGTTCAGTGCCTAACATATTGTGAGTGCCCAATCAATCCAAATAAGAGAGGTAGGTTTCCTTCCTTCCTCCCTCCTTCTCTCTCTCTTTCTTTCTTCCTCGCTGCCCCCTTTCCCTTTGTCTGATTGTTATCCAGGATAAAGCAGAATGCTTGCACACAGCAGGCACAAGACAGGAACGCATTCTAATTCACTGTCAGATTATATTGCTTATACTGTCTCATTTGCAGCATTACTGATCTATAGAAGTATTTCCATAACTCTAAATATAACCTTGAGGTTAAGAGTTGAGTTGAGTCTGCTATACCTGGTGGACCAGATAGGATCCTGAGAAAAGTAATGGCACAGCTTTAAATGGAGTTTCTTTTAAAAGGAAAGTTTAAGATGTTACCACAGAAAGAGTAACATTGGCACAATTCTCTGGAGAGCACCTTGGCAAATAATGCATCAAAAACTTAAAAAGATATGAAATACTACTTGACCCAGAAATTTCACATTTAGCAGTATATCTAAAAGAAATAACCAAAGGGGCGTCTGGGTGGCTCAGTTGGTTAAACATCTGATTTGGGCTCTGGTCATGACCTTACAGTTCATGGATTCGAATCCTGTGTCGTGCTCTGTGCGATGGCTCAGAGTCTGGAGCCTGCTTCAGATTCTGTGTCTCCCTCTCTCTCTCTCTGTCCCTCCCCCACTTGTGCACGCTTTCTCTCTCTCAAAAGTAAATAAATAAATATTAAAAGACTTTAAAAAATAGGAGAAATTACCAAAGATCTACACAAAGATTTAGAAGCAAGAGTTTTTATCATGGCATTACTTATAATTGTGAAAATTTGGAAACTTTGACAATATATGGTTAAGTAAATGATTGCACATCCATGTGTTGGAATACTATGTAGTTATTAAAAATCATATATTGAACATTACTTAATGACATGAGAATTTTTTTTGGAATATTGTTAAATTAAAAGGCTTATCAGCCAACAGTATGGAAAGGTTGATCTGTTATTTAAACCTTTCAAAATTAAGTATTTTTTTTTACTTATTTAGAGAGAGACAGAGACAGGATGAGTGGGGAAGGGGCAGAGAGAGAGAGGGAGAGAGAAAATCCCAAGCAGGCTCTGCTCTGCCTGCACAGAGCCTGATGTGGACCCAAACCCGTGAAACCGTGAGATCATGACCTGAGGCAAAATGAAGAGTTGAACACTTAAATGACTTAACCACCCAGGCACCCTGCTAAGTTAAATATTTTTAAAGAAATGATATATGTGTATACACCTAGTGAAAAAAAGACTGGAAAAAAAGTGGTTGTTTCTGGGAAGAACAATTTTAAATAAGTTTTGTTTCTTTTGAACTTTTCCATAATGAAAGCCCATTACTTATATAGCAAAATATTACTTAAACATTACTATTTAATATTTACCATAAATATTACTATTACTTAAAATAGTAACCTACACATAATTTCCTTCCCTAAACATAAGTTCCTCCCCTAAACTTTCTATAGGCATTTTTGTACCTAGGAGTCTTCCCTTTCCCATTTTTATAGATACTGTGTGTTGCTTTCAAACATCTTAAGTGTTTGATACTACGTAGTTGTAATAGATACCTCTTAAACAAAAACTTTTAGTAGTCTATGATTTCAGTCTTAGGCCTCTCCTTAGAAAAAATTCCAATGGCCTGTGAGTTAATGATATGGAATCTTAAGAAGTAGAACAGGGCTACTATGGCTGGTTCTCCTGAAGTCATAAATTTTGCTTTCAATTTAGGCTTCATAATAGTAATGCATATCATCAAGTTTTATTACTTAAGCCCGCATACCACTTTTGCCTATTTTGATTTCCAAACTCTTATTTATGTCATCAATACTGTATCTGTCTCATATATGCTGATGCTATAGAGAATACATGAAACTTAGAGTCCATCATTCAGGAAAAAGCCATCATAGGTTTGGCCAAGCAAGGAGTTCAGCTGAATGCAGTCTAGTTCCCCCTGCAGTGTTTGATGTAATAATCAGGGTGCTTCTTGCACCCACAGCTCCTTGTTAGAGATACTGCTCTTTCTGCAACTTTTACTCACACATACACCCACCAGGCATAGGCTACTCTTCAAGGGATTATAAAGTAGAAAGAAAATGGAGGAGTCATAACTGGTCACAGGTAATCTCAAGTCATAAAACAGGACAAGGACATTTAGTACCAACAGAAGAACTGAGTGGAGATGTGAAGAAAAGCCAAGCTCTGATACCAGGTCTATAGAAGTTCCATGAAGCCCTGCTGCAAAGGTTACTGGAACAGCCCTGGACCTGGTATAGTCTCAACAGAACTTCTCCTTGGAACTCCTTCATTGTGCCATGTATATCTCAAAAACATATCCCCACCACTGAGCAAACAGAGTCTCTATTTCTTAAATAAAATAATAATACGAGTAGTATCTGACATCCAAACTTTGAGATTTCAATAGATGTAAAACACACTTTTTTAAGCATGAGTTTCTGATTTCACCATGGAAATTTGAAATAGCTAAAGTGGAGCATCACAAGTTTCTATGTCAAGTCAATGGAATTATAAATTTAAGTGTAAATGATGTATAAGTGGGGACACCTGGGTGGCTCAGTCGGTTAAGCCTCTGAATTTGGCTCAGGTCATGATCTCATGGTTTGTGGGTTCGAGCCCCATATTGGGCTGCCTGCTTTCAGTGCAGAGCCTGCTTAGGATCCTCTCCCTCCATCTCTCTCTGCCCCTCCCCCATGCGTGCTCTCTCTCTCTCTCTCTCTCTCTCTCTCTCTCTCTCTCAAAAATAAATAAACATTAAAAAAATGATGTATAGTGATTACAGTTGCGTGGCAACCATTTACTAAGGCAGGGAGTTACTCTTGAAATGAATTTGCAGGCTTCTGGGTTCCTACTGGATAATGGCGGCAAACTAAATTTGAATTTTTCAAATATTCTCTAAAAGTAATGTAGATCAACAAGAAGAGAAAATAAAACAACTCGTGTCTATAGCATAACTAAAAGAGAAAGTTACAAACTTCAATTTCTGCATAAGTAGGGAAGTAAACATTCGGAAATGAGAAGAGCTAACTTGGGAGCCCGTACTAGAATGGTATCTGGAGGCAATGCTACCTGGGAGTCCAGGAGGACTGTTTTCTCTAGGAAATAATCAAAGCTTTAGGAAGGAGAGGTTTTCCGGAACAACCATCCTGTGAAAAGTATAAATGCCAGGGCCCTTCCAAGACCTATAGAATCAGAATTTCCAGAAGTGATATCCAGACGTCCACATTTTTAAACTCCAAAAGTGATTCTGAAATGCCCCAGGGATGAGAACCAGTGTGCTACTGGGCAAGTTCAACCTTTATAAATTCATCTCCCCTAACTTCACAAGCACAAAAACTCTGCTCTTGCCAGGCTAGTCTCCTTGTTCTCCATCCTTTATTTTTATTTATTTATTTAGAAGCGGGGAGGGCAGAGACAGGGAGAGAGAGAATCCCAAGGACATTCCACGGTGTCAGCACAGAGCCCGATGTGGGGCTCACTCTCACGAACCGTGAGGTTATGACCTGAGCTGAAATCAAGAGTCAGACACTTGGGGGCGCCTGGGTGGCGCAGTCGGTTAAGCGTCTGACTTCAGCCAGGTCACGATCTCGCGGTCAGTGAGTTCGAGCCCCGCGTCGGGCTCTGGGCTGATGGCTCAGAGCCTGGAGCCTGTTTCCGATTCTGTGTCTCCCTCTCTCTCTGCCTCTCCCTTGTTCATGCTCTGTCTCTCTCTGTCCCAAAAATAAATAAACGTTGAAAAAAAATTTTAAAAATAAAAAAAAAATAAAAAAAAAGAGTCAGACACTTAACCGACTGAGCCACCCAGGTGCCCGTCCTTGTTCTCCATCCTTGCTTTCCCCCAAAGAGATAGTTAATTTATGTCTTCATGCATCTTCTCCCGACTTCTCTCTCTCTGAAATACGGTGTATTCTCCCTACTGCCTGTTTAAATTGTCCCCACTTCCAAAATTGGGTTCAAGTTTTACCTCCCTTCTAACTCACATGCATTCCACCTACATTAATAAACTACAGAATATGTGCTTTCCCCTCTGTCTTATATCCTTATGGAAACAATAATTTATCTTTGTCTTACATCTCAGTGAGATCATAAACCATGTAAGTCCTCAGGACATGTTCATATGTTTTTGGTGGGACCGCTTTGCTATATATACATTCAAGACTTTCCAGAGACAGCAAAATGAATGAAAGTAGCACCTTTATATTCATCATCAAACAACATAGGGGATACACATTTACCTCAAAAACTGCTCAGAATCCACTCCTTGTACTCTGTAAGCTTACGTTCTAAAGACTATGTATGTAGAAGTGAAAAAAAGTGAAGAAAAAAAAAGATAAGCAAGGGTTTGCAGCTCTAGCACTATTCCTTCTTCTGCGTTCCTGAGTCATATATCCAAATGCCTACTCAATTTCTTTACTTAGATAAGAATTGCAAAGTCAACATGCCCCAAATCAATTCATAATTATCTCTGCCCCCAATTCTGCTCTTTCTTCCATTTCTCCCATAGCTCCCAATTCCATGGAGTTCACGATACTGCCATTCATCCAGTTGCTCAGGGAAAACACTTGGGACTCACCACACCTGGTGCATCTCCTTCTAATCTCTACCACATCAAGACCCTCAGCAATTGCTTTCAAATTACATTCAAATTATTCGGAATTGAACTCCTTTCCTGCTGCCATACTGGGCTGCCACTCACATACTGGGCTCCCACAATAACCCCTGACTAGTCTTCCTCCTCTACCTTTGACCCTTTAAGCCTGTTTTCCACAGAGTAGCCACAGATCTCTTTTAATTTATAAACTAGAGCATATACCCTTTTGAAAACCTGCTAACAGCTTCCTGTCAGTCTTTACCATGACCTCTGTGATCTGGTCTATATCTAGCCACGTGACCATTTTTGCTTTACTCCACTTGAGCCACACATTTCTTCTTCTTCCTGGGATAATTTAAGTTGTTCTTACAGATTTTATAATATGTATTCCCTCTGCCCCATATCCTCTTCCTCCTGATCACCACATGCTTGGCTCCTTCTCATTATTTTAATCTCCGTTCAAATGCCCCCTGTTCAGAGAGAATTTTTCTACCTGCCCTACCTCAAAGGACACTCTCTCCATCATCTATCCCTATTTTTCACCCCTGTATCCTCCCTTGGTTTCTTCCTAGATCTTGTCATTATTTTAAATGATATATTTTTGCTTACTTAATTATTGGTTTCTCTTCTTTCATTATAAAGTAAGTTTCATAGGGGATTTTGGTTAATTTTTCATTATATCCCCAGTAAGTAGAACAACATCTAAAACATTATAGGCGGTTGATAGATATTAAATGACTGAATGAATAAAGTGTTTCAAATCTCATCCCAGTCATATCAACTTTAAATAGAAAATTTTTATTCTGCATGGTGTAGTAGCTGCCCTGGATTGTCCCAGACACCCCTGTTCTTTCAGTCAACTGCACAAGCCAATCTGGGCACCCACCTACATGCTACAGCTCAGGTCTTAGAATATAGTTCTTGGGAGAAGTAAAGTGAAATTAGATAGTCAACTAAAACTAATATCTCCTTTGAATCTACAAAGGGAGAATTTCTCCCTGGTCCTGGTGTCTTAGACTAGCATGGAATGCTGACATGCCCATCTTGCACTCGAAGAATTCCCAATCTGGATGGAAAGTGGGGTATCCTTTTGTACTCTTTATTTTGTGAAACTACCAAGTATGACTCATCCTTCTATCCACAGTGTTCAGAACATTGCTGAGCAGATAGTAGAGCTTCAATAAATGTTTATTAAACAAATGAACAAACCAATCCATGAAAGAAACAATAACAATTTTAAGTGCTATTCTTCTATGTCTTAAGTTTTGTAATAGTATTAACTGATCTCAGTGAATAAAGAAATTGCCTCAATTAGACATATACTATATAAAATTCATTCCTGCAGCTTTCCCCCTCTCCCCCCTTCACAGGTTAAATTGAAAAACTCCTTGTGAAGGACTCTGTCTTATCCAACTTGTATCCTCAGTTCTTAGCAGAATGTCTGGCTGTAAAAGGAGAAAAACTCCAAAGCAAAGGATAGAGAAGTTAGAAGTCCTGGCAGTAATCGGAGAGTATTAAAGAACGCCAGTCTGACATGATTATCAGATGTTAGGTGATGAAAATCATGCCAGCTAACATATGGATTCCTACCCTGTTTCTATGGAAGACTTGAGCTCTAAAATTATTTCCTGAACACAGGGGATCAGAGCTGATGCTGATTATTTACTATGAGTCTGCTACTTTCCAGAATATTGCTGATCAAAGTGCTAGACACTCAATGCATGCAATTCTACACCTCTTTACTCAAGTCTCCTATAGTTAGGTAAAATGCTTTAGCAAATGGATGCTATAAAAAATAGTTCCTAATAGCAGGTTCTTTTCAAATATAGGATGAAATATACAACACAACTATTAAATCAATAGGCTCATGAGTGTCCCTTTTGGTTAGGGTAACTGACTGCCTTGGTTTACCTGAGAAGATTCCTAGGATGTAGGACTTTCAGTGTTAAAACAGGGAAAGTTCTGGGTTAGCCAAGAAGAGCTGGTCACCTAATCATGACATAACTTGTTAATTTAATTAACAGCTATTCATATACATCTATACATAGCAGTTTTACATATATATAGAATATGATAGACCCTGGGCATTACCAGGCCACAAACATGAGAGGATTAAGGATGAGTCCACCTGTGTTGTACTAGTACACTATAGGAAGTGCAATTCCCTTTGTTTAATTTTCTGTCCGTGTTCCATCTCCCCCACCACCATATTGGATCTCTTTCTTATGTTTTAAAATTGTATACTTGTATTGATTTTATTATAGTCAAAGGATATTAATTTGGGCTGTTAGGACAATTTCCTTCTCTCCAAAAGAAAGGGAAAAGTGAGACTGGTCTCCATTGACGCATGGACTCATCTGTTTTTTACAACCCCAAATGTGGTAATTTATGATGGTGATGTCACTGCAGAGAATTAAAATTTTCCTAACCCAGAATGTGTGTTTTCTACATATTCCAGGACTGAACACATGCAGATTAAATTCTAAAATCCAAAGTGAGATCTACAAAAGGATCCCAGTCTGAATTCTGCTGAGGTTTTATTGTAAGACAAACTGGGACAGCCTCTCATGGTTTCCTCCACATCCTGGTGGCCCCCTCACATGCATCATCTGGCTTTAAGGAGGTTGCCAAATAGTAGTCAGTCTGGGGGCAAGGGATAGTCATTCGAATCTGGATTACAATCTGAAAAGTATTGCATTTTGCAGAGTTTACACTGCTAGGCTTTAAACATTGAAGGGCAATATCTTCTTTCTAAATATCTCTGGTCAGTCTTAGTAACTAGACCTACTTTTGAGGCTCCATTTCTTTTATGTCTTTTAAATTTAATGATAAAGAGGAAAGATCTAAATTTATAATACACATGAAACAGTGAAATTAGGAAAAAAATTCTATTTGATGTGAGCCTGTTTTTTTTTAAGCTCCCATGACTAAAAAGATCAACAGTTACGTACATTTGTAATATTTATGCCTCCCAGACTCAGTGTAATGAGTTTCATCTCTGATCGAATTTTTATAACTGACTTTCATTTACCTGTGAAATAGAAAGCTTTGGTAGGCTCTTGCCCTAAAGAATCAGATGCAAAAGTTAGTTCTATTGCAACGAACGGTAGGAAAAAAAATCACCCTAACATGCTACTACTGCATTCTTCTGCTTTTTACAGAAAAAGAAAGCTAGGGCTCTAGATACCAATGCTGCCATATGTGAAGTACAGCAGACTGGTGTATCAAAACCTGAGAAGCATGGTCATCAGCTCTCTTCCATGAAACTGTGGTGTGTCCTCTTGACTTGGGCCAAGTGCCTGGCTGAGAGAACTCTCCCACAAGATAAGCACGTTTCAGAGCACGCCCTTGTCCTAGCTTGGGTTTAAAAAAGCCCAACTCTACATTCCGTTCAGGGCTGTGGTTATGTAGGTAAGCCCAAACAGAGGAGCACGACTGTCTCCATTAAACTGGCTGGAACTCAGGTTATACTAATTCAGCCTAAATAGAAAACCTCTGCTTTTCAATCCCTTTGTTCTCGTGGATGTCACAGCTCCCTGCTCTATTCGCTTCCTTTTATAGTCTTTCCTCACCAAGCATTTCAGGGGGAAAAAAAAAAGCTAAATAAAGATCACAGCCTGTTCCATTGTGTCCCCTTCTTCTTCATCATCTTCTTTTCCATTTGTGCAATGTTGTGGCACCTATTAACTACCAATGTTTTCAGAATGACATTATACAAGGTGCAGGCTGTACCACTGTGCCCTAAAAATATCAACAACTGCATTAGTCTCACAATAATTAATGGCAGGCATTATGCAAATGACAACTTTTTCGCTGCAAAATAATGACATTTCTTCATTTTGAGCAGAGTTATGCAAAACAATGAATTTAGGATGATAAATCACACAGGAGAATTAAGAAAGCCATAACGTTCCTGCCCAGGCAGGCAGAAAGATAGACAGACCAACAATTTAGAAGACATTGTTTGTTCTCACACCACTATAAAAAATCATAGCCAGTCGGCCATTAATGTGTGTGGGTTTTTTTCCTTCTCCCCTTTAGGCAACAATGCATAAGGGGATGCTAAATTCTAGCAATTGGATCATTACAAGTCACAAGCAAATTTTTCTTTATTAACCTTAATAAGTCATTCACTCAGAGACTATAGTCATCAGGCAAATAAAAAGTATCACATGCCATTCTGCTACACATTAACTAATTCCTTATGCAAACATCACAACATATAGCAATTACTGCCGCTCAAAAAAACAAAGTCATTTTCAATTTATTTTATTGCTTTTATACTTGGCCATTTCCCGTAGCACATTATCGTTTCTTTCCATAACAACCCGAGGTGGAATGGAGAAGAATTTCAGTAGCAACGAGCACTTCCTCTAGCCACCTCTGTCATACCTTTTTCCCCTTCAGTGGCTGCTGAAAGAGGTTAGGAACAGGGTGGGTGTGCATGTGCTCCCTCAGCTAATCTCCAAAGCTCTAATGGGAATGGCACTGTCAACCCTTACCCCTGTGACAAAGGGGGTCAGGAGTAGGCTAAGAGACTGGGTCTGTCTCCCACACTTGCTACCATAAGGCTGACGGCTTTCCTCGATTCTGTAGCACAGGGTAAGAGTGCGGGTTTGGATCTGCCACTAATAGGTGAACATTAAAGTCAATATATTCAGTGTTAAGCTGAGAGATGCCTGTTATGGTTAATGAGAATTATGAGGCTAGTTCATCATGCATCACTCAGTGCATAACCTGTCCCTTCAAGAGTTCTAAGTGAAGAACAATGATAAATATTGAAACCCCACCCTCCAATGTCAGATAGACCCTCTTTGTTGTTTCTGTTTTATTCCATAGCACCGTTTATCCAAGCTCTCAGGATGTAAGACAAACACTAAGCAAACCTTACCTGTGCCCAGTAGATTTTTTAGCCCATTTTACAGATTGACAAGTGGATTCTAAGCAACTAGGGGCTTTTCACAAAGTTGGACAAGGAAACAGGTCAGATCTGACTAATTCTCCAATGTTCTAACCTCTGAGGCCATGGCCTCTTTCTCATAATCATGAGCACTCTTTCCTGCTGGTAAACAATTATGCTGAAAACAGCCTGTACATGTCCTTGTTCACACAATAGGATCATCATCTCTCTCTGTTCTCTTAAATCCACAATCCATTCCCCCTTTTAAAGGTAGAACATTTCCAAAATACACGAGGGAAAAGCTCCCTTTTCAGCTTCTCTTCCTGAAGGTAATAACATTTTGCAGTTCTCCTTAAATAAAATCCAGCCCATGCTGGATCAATAAGAATGATGCCCATTTCCCTAATGGCAGCCGATTGCCATTTGCTATTCAAATCAGACTAGATAAATTACAGTACATGCCAGGGAACAGGCCAGTGAATTAAGACAGGCCTCCAGAGGACCAGCGATATTATTAATCTTTTAAGACACTATCATATTTCTTCTTGACAGTGTGCGTAGACTCACAGACACACTGCACCCAGATTGAAATATCAGCTGCTGAAAAAATCAATAGTGTTAGAAACACAATAATTTTTGGTCTGCAGGGCCTACACTAAGCAACACTTGTACCCCTCTGTGCCATCTCTTCTCTTCCCAGTTCCCATTTTCTCCTCCTACTTTCTTGCTCTTCCCTTTCCATTTGCATTTAAAAGCTAGTAAGGGCCAAATGACAAGATACTATGAAGGAGTTTCCACTGCTAACACTAGCCATTGTGGTCAAAGCCTTGATTTTCCATGGGCTGTTTGCAACACAATATCACTAGACTAGTATCAGATTTTGGTGTAGGATTGTTCTTCCTATGCACTTAATGCAGACCCCCTAACCCTATACATTTGATTCTGTTTTATGAAGAAATGCAGATATTGGGGTGCCTGGGTGGCTTCGTCTGTTAAGTGTCTGACTTTGGCTAAGGTCATGACCTCATGGTTTGTGGGTTCAAGCCCCACGTCGGGCTCTGTGCTGACGGCTCGGAGCCTGGAGCCTGCTACAGATTCTGTGTCTCCCTCTCTCTCACTGCCCCTCCCTGGCTTGTGCTGTCTCTTTCTTTCAAAAATAAATAAACAGTAAAAAAATTCTTTTAAATGTGGATATTTAGGGAGATGGGCATACTCAGAAATCCCTGGAGAAGCAGAATGGAAAGAAATATAAATAATAGAAACCTGGACCAAAAATGGAAAAAAGGGGAATCGCTGAAAAGTGAGGTGAACAAAACAAAACAAAATAAAACAAAAGACTACAGGGGAAATAGGGAGCACTATGAGGTGGGAAAGAATCTTTGAGTTATAGTCTAAAATTTGGAGTTTCAGCCCTGCTCCTGCTATCTACATATTGTACGATTCTGCCAGCTACTTAATCTTTCATAGTCTTGGTTACCTTATCTATTAAGTAAAACAATATAGCCACTTACCTTGTAGCAGTCTTGTGAGGGTTAACTAACAAGATGTGAGAGCTTTCTAAATAATAAAGAGTTTGTAAGTGGTTAAAAACAATATAAATTTTATTTCTACTAAAGAAGGGTTTCTGGAAATATGTCTGTTGTTTTTCCTTTCTGGAACTAGAATATCATAAATGGACTTTGCATGCTATCAATAAATAAGTAGGCAGATACAGAAATGGTATTTAGGGCCTTATTACTGGGAGCCAGTAGAATTTGACCTAAAACCAAAATCTGTTGCCTTTCAGCCAATACCTTTCACATTTTACCAGGCCGGTTTTGCCTTTTTCATCTCTTACTCCAGATTTGAGGCTTCAATTCTAATTCATATTGTTTTTCAACTGGGGAAGCAAATCAGACAAAGACAAAGCATAAAACAAGACAAGAAACCACCATGCTTTGCATATCTTTGTTTGATACTCTCTTGATCCCAAGTCTCTCTCCAGTTACTTTCCATTTGTCTTCCTTTCCTGGCAAAATGTATTGAAAGAATTGTCTCTATGAGCCATTACCATATCTTCACTTTCTATTCTTTCCTCAACACAATCCAACAAGGCTTTTATCCATCCCACTCTACCATGTCTGCTGTTGCCAAATCCAAGGTGCACGTTTTCATTCTCATTTTACTCAACTTCTCAGCAGCGACTTAACATGGTTAACAAATTCCTCCTACTTGAGACTGTGGCTAGTTTCTGGGACACCTCTCTTTCTACTTCTTCCTCCTACCTTATTGGGCACTTAAAACCTATTTAAGTCTCTTCAGATTTGAAATTTATTACTTATAATTCTACCTTAAGTGACTTCTGACTTGGGATAAACACAGCATATTTGGCAAAACAACAATCTTAGAAGGTGCTTGTGAGATATCCAGATTTTG
This sequence comes from Herpailurus yagouaroundi, assembly GCF_014898765.1. Classification (NCBI taxonomy): domain Eukaryota; kingdom Metazoa; phylum Chordata; class Mammalia; order Carnivora; family Felidae; genus Herpailurus; species Herpailurus yagouaroundi. The sequence goes on from NW_024412403.1 coordinate 61,998,500, forward strand.
AATGTCTGGCTTTATGACTCTGAAATGCAGAATAGAGCAGAAAATCTGGTTCTTCTAAATAAATGGCTTCAAGCTCATTTATTCTTACAGCAAAAATTATTAACAACTGACAATTATCCTTTGAGTAGAAACCAGCCAAGTAGACTTCTACATATAGCCAAAACACAGAGTATCTTCAATGGCACAGAATTTCAGAGCACATGTTAAACTTGAAATGCACATATATGCAGCCCCTCATAGTCCTACAAGATTTACCTAACTGTTCTACCCACTTTCTTCCAACAGTTGATCTTTGAGGTCTACATTGCAAGAAGTAAAGATGAAAACCCAGAATAACTTGAATATGATTTCAATTCTAGGTTGGACCCGTGAACCCTAGCAAAAGCATGAAGATTTCTCATAAGAACAGAATATATGCTCTAGCAATCGACAGATGAAGCTTGAGTTCGCCTTTATCTCAGGAGAAGAAACAGCCCTTTCTGACTTATGAATACATCCGAAGAGCAATACCTGAACAGAGTCATTTCACCACACATCTGTCTCTAAGTTTTGATAACATTGTAACATATAAGGTCACTGATATGACAAAATATCACAAGATAGCACAGGGATTACCAAAGCCTAAAATTAGCCAAATATGCTGTTTGGAGAGATTCCCAACAACTTCTTTTGAATGTGATATTACCAAGAATATGAATACAGGGTATTTTCTTAAGAAAAAAAAAAAGGGATGTTCTCATTATTTGCATGTCATTTGCAACCCAGGAGTAGACTCTTGCGTTCCTTTCTACTTAAATTCTTCCACAGTCAGCTTGCCAGGTCTGTAACCAAGGTCTTTCTTTTATCTAGATTAGAACAAATATTCCATTTTGAATCATGAAAACATATCAGCAAAATTCCCAGAGTTAATACTTTTATTTAATTATATACATATATTTATTAGTTTTTTTATGAGCTGTTCCACTAAGTTAAACTTTAACCATATTAATCCAGGGGAAAAACTCCCTGATTGCCAACCAACAATTTTGTAAACAGTTATCTCATGAGTTAAATATTAACTTGAAAAATTTAACTCAAAACTCCAAACAAGCAGGAAGAGCCAAAAGGCCAGTAGAAAACAATAAAGATTTTGCTGCCTCTGGTATATCAGATCCCCTTGGAAGAGAGTGACAGTTAGGCAAGGGAGTATTTTGGTGACAGCTGAATGATGTGTAGAATTGGGGTAAGGAAGGGGAAAACAAGAAAGGAGTCTGGAAGACACCTACTGCTTATCATCAAAATCTCAAAACTTAGAGCCATGAGGTCAAGATCTCATGGAATAGAAAATTCATGGGAATATGAATCCACTGATAATGTCCACAGGAATTCAGGGACAATAAAGGTATGTGCTTCCAGAATATGGACACATTGTTTTTTTAAAACCAACATAGGTAAGCTATACAATATAAGGCTGGCTGGCCCTTATTGCCTGCCTGCCACTGAACCTCCTGTGGAACATTCTGGGCCCACTCTGCCATTAGAAACCATGGAATGAAGACTGATCTGCCTGTCCTGGTTCCATTTGATAATAATAAAATAAAGTTGAAATGCCTCTGTGCAGTACTGGGTTGTTAGGGACTATGATTTCAAGTTCTAAGCCACCATCACTGCCCATCAATTCATCTCCTGATTAATAGAAACACAGCACCTAAGGAAAAATTGGATCTAGGCAGCGGACCAACGTCGGAATGGTGTTATCATAAATATTGTCCTCTGGTTAGGTTTTTGGCTCAAAAATTTCAAGAAAACCCACATGGTCAGATAATTTACACAATTTTGATCTCTGTGTTGTAAGATAAGCTTGATTCATTTTTCATGCTGTTTCAGGGGTGGTTAGGAATTACTAAGGTTCTTCCTGTTGGTCTGCTAAATAACAGTCCTGTTTGCTGATTAAAAAACAAAACAAAACATTAAAATAGAGTCTTTTTAGTGAAGGTCTTTTAAGGAAGACTCTCATCTGCCCTGTAGATAGATTGAGACTACATAATGTGAGTTGCTCAAAAGAAGGGTGGGATTAGATGGAGAAAGAGGAAATTCATGAATGCAGAAGGAACAATCCTTAGATAGACATGGATATCTTAGTTAGATACAAGAAATATGATACAGCTCATAAAACCTTACTGTTGATATTGTTTTAATTTTTTTTTGTACTTGTAGCAAGAATTAAAGAATTACTATTGAACTCCATTCACTGGGCCAGAGATCCTTGTGGTGTTAGTGAAAGACTTACCCCTCACGTAGCACACAACCTACACTTGTGAGCTCATCGGCCAGTCAGAGGCCTCAATTCCAAGCTTCAACAATGTGCAGAATATTTTAAGTACATATTTAATACATGAATGCATGCTTAATTGAAGATATTTAGGCACTATAAACTATACCTTATGGTTATAAAGCTTTTTGCAGTTTATAAAATACTGTCATATACTGTTAATGTCATATCTATATACATATGCTATCATTTTTGACAACTCCCAAAAATAAAAAGAGCAGGTTCTATCATCTCTGTTCTATAGATAAGCAAGTATCACCCTAGCATTGATGTAGTTAGTACAGAATGAACTAGAACAGAAAAACCAGAGCCTATTAGCAGCCTGACTGAACACGATGGGTGAGGGGATAGCATGATGGCTGTGGAATGGAAAGGCATTATAAGTGAGTGATCAGAGAAGGGGAGCGAGGAGGGAGAAGTTTCAAAATATGCACAGACATACACTGTGAATAAAGGACAAAATTCAAAGTGATTTGTCGGAAAGAAAAGGTGGTTAGAGCAAGGAAGAAACTCCAAATGGAGACCTCTTATTCATTTGGCATATATTCATTGTATACTTATATTTGGGTTTGTTTGGATGCCACTGGAAAAAAATTATGTTTGAGACACTGACCTGTGTCTGAGGTACTTAATATCTAATTATTGAAATAACCTCAAAAAACAATTGCAATACAAGGCAATTCAGTATTCAGAATAGGGATCTAGAGAAAATCACCTCTTATATCGAGGCTGACAATGGAAAGCTTCACTACAGTGAAAAAATACACTTGAACTAAGAAAAATGTGTAAGATTCAGGAAGTGATAAGACTCAGGTTAAGTGAAGAGCAAGAGAGAAGGCATGGAAGCAGAAAATTGAAAGACATATTTGGGAGCAACAAATAAACAAGTTAGTGGGAATTATAATAGGTAATAATGTTGGAAAGATAGGTTAGGTCTGGAATGTGAAGGGGTCCTTGAATATTGGGCTGACTAATGCACTTTATTCTATAGGCAAAAGAGGTCTATTAAAGGCTTATAAGTAGGGCACTGGCATCATCACAGTGGTATTTTAGTATAAGTAACTGGGAATGGTAGACAGAATAAATTGAAACAGGGAAAGCCCAGAAATAATGACAGAGAAAGAGAAAGGGAGAACCACTGCAATAACCCAGGCACTATGAGATAAATATCTGACCTTGGTAGCATTGGTAGAGATAGAAAAGAAATGAAAAGTTCTAGAGACACTGTAAAGAAAGAAAGGATAATATTAAGCCCCTACTACGTACTAGGCACTGGATTATGTGCTTTATGTACATTAACACATTTAATCTGCATGTCAATCCTAAAAGGCAAGTCACTTTATTGTTTCCTTTTTAAAGATGATGATTAAGCAAATTTTTCAAGGTTATACAGTTAATAAGTGATAAAGCCAGAATTCAAACCCAGGTCATCTGATTCCATAGCTTGCCTGCTTAACATCGATGTTTAGGACTCTTGATGTTGGATCATATATGGCAAATTTTGACAGGACTTGATGATTGATATTTTATGAGTCATAAGAACTTAAGATTCTTGGGAATTCTGATTCTGAGATTTTGCGGTGATGGATAGATTTGTGATACTATGAAAAAAACAGGGAAATAGAAAAGACCTTTTGGACTTCATATTTTGCACTTGTTCTTAATGTTCCAATTGCTCTTTGGATTTAAAATGTGAATATACAGGGGCACCTGGGTGGCTCAGTTGGTTAAGCGTCCAACTTCAGCCGAGGTCATGATCTCACAGTTTGTGAGTTCAAGCCTTGCCATCAGGCTCTCTGCTGTCATCACAGAGCCTGTTTCAGATCCTCTCTCCCTCTGTCTCTCCGCCCCCCCCCCCACTGATTCTCTCTCTCTCTCTCTCTCTCTCTCAAATAAATAAACTTAAAAAATGTTAACATACAATAAAAGCCACAAAAGCAACCGAACCACCAAACTTAAAAGCTTTTGAAGATAGATATTAGGTGATTCTTCCTTCCAGGTTTCACTAATGTATATGTGGAGTATAACACAACACATATAGGAGGTGCTTAGCAATGTGTTAAATGAGTCAATTAGAGGGGTATTAACCATAAATTAATGAGAATAAAGGGAGGAAGGAGAGTACAGTCAAAAGAGATTGGCCCAGAGTCAGACAAATCTTGGTTCAAATCCTGGCTCAGCCACTCTCTAACTAACTAAAGGACTAATGTTTACTTTAAACATTTTGTATAAGATGGGGTAACAGTTCACAGGGAAGCCAGGTACCTTTCTGGATTCAGTTCCCGTATGAAAGGTAGTGGGTCCATGCAAACCTAGAAAGGATGCTTGAAAAGGCCAGTATCTCTGACAGAAGAAAACTTGCAACCCTCTTCTCTTATTGAGTTTAACTTCTAAAAATTACAGTGAGACTTCTAGGAAAAAAATGTGTCAAGTAATTGCCAGTTTTAACAGAAAAGTAAATTATTTTCAGAAAAGTAAAAACTATAGAGCTTCAACTGAAGGGGAGATTTTAATTGCAGACAGACATATCAGCTGAATGGTTTAGCTTGGACTTGTGGGATCAGGAACAGCCAGTGGGATATATATTAAAGAAAACCAAGTTTAATTAGCCTTAAGATTTTATATAGCTTGGCTCTTCCCTCCCACACCTGGTCTGATTCCTTCAGGTCAATCTCCCTTTCAATCACATGCTCTCCCATCCTGTTTTCAGTTGCTGTCATGACAAGCCAATAGGAGAATGACATACAGATGAAAACAAGGTTTGAATAATTACTGCACTGCGGCTGCTTGTTGTTTGAGCATCATTTTATTTCCTCCAATCACACAGGTCCTTGGACTTCACAGCCCCATGTTTCAGATGGGGGTGATGCTGATTACATTACAGCAAAGACAGGCAGATCAGACAAAGTGAATTTCACTCAGTAATTAAACTGCAGTATCTTTCGTCTAAAGTCCAGAGCAGGATTAATCTAAAGGTAGCTCTTTATCATCTCGATTAGTGCTGGGATTTGAAGAGTGAGCTCTGATTTGATAGCTAGCCCTGAGTTGGGCTGACTAGTGGCCCCATATCTGTCTATCTTGCAAAAATAATATGAGATCAAGATACATTTGCAAGGTTATGCCCTTCCCTTTTATTTTATTTTTATCTGAAGGAAATGCAGATAGATTAAAATATGCTTCTATTTCCATTACCCTGTTTTCTATTACAAAAATGTCTATTAAAAAGAACAGGTCCTTCCAAACCCCACAACATTTTACAGATGGTTTCTCATAATTCCACTTAGTACCATGCTCTAATGGCTTCTTATTTCTTGCCTTTTCATTATCTGAGAGTCAAATCTGAATATTTGGATAGCCCAAGCAACAGCTTCTCAAGCTGCTCATGAGTTCCACTTTTATTTCCAAGGACTCACTATAGGACTTATGGAGGGATTTTGCTTCCTTCAATTGCTCTTTTAGTAAATAAGATATTCTCAAATTCTTTGTCAAGTAATGAATTAGATCACTGATTCTCAATCCTACATGCCTATAGAAGCACTTGTGAGGCTTTATAAACAATCCACGTCCAGCCCCCACTCCAGACCCCATAATTCAGTATCTGTAGGAGTTAGACCCAAGCATCTGTGTATTTTTAAAAGTCCATAGGTGATTTGAATGTGCTGCCAAGGTTAAAAACCATTGAGTCAGCCATACAGAGGTACCAGCTGTATTTGCAAAAGATTTATCAAAACAAAGCATTGTTGAGGGAAATGAAGCCTGATATTGTTGTAGAAAATCCCTTAATAAAATGATAAAAACCTTTTTGTAGTAATCTTTGCATAGAATATATATCAGGTCTCTTAAGAACAAGAGAAGACAAGGAAGACTATCAGACAGGTTTATGTTGATGATGCTTCCATTGATCCATCTGATAATATTGAAGGTGATGGCTTACTGATTGAGCCTGTCACATGATAACACTACAGCTACCAGCCAATAATGTAAGGACGACTATGGACTAACATCATAATATCTCAGTTTGGACACAAACCTGGAATTAGCTGCTGTCAGCTTTACTGTGCAGCTGGCTTTTTAAAAAGGGAAAGGCAGGATTGAAAAGATCTGATTTCAAATTGTGACTCACTCCTGTTTTGGAGTTTAAGAACACACATTCTGGAGTCAAACTGAATCCAATTACTAGTTGGGTGACCTTCAGAAAGGTAATTACTTCTCTAAGCCTTAATTATCTCATCTTTAAAATGGGGCCAAGAATACTTATATCACAGAATGATTTGGGTTTTGAATTGATTAATTTAGATAAGAGTACCTGGCAAACAAAAGTATCCAAACTAAATAAAAGTCTGTTGAAGGCAAATACAATAATAACTTAAGGTTGTCACTGAAGCTCTCTACCTAAAAGACATCAGTGTTGAGACTCACTCCTCAGTTTTCTGGAAGATTTGATCCCCCAGAGGGAAAAGAAAAAAAAGAATTAATCCAAATAAAAGTGACTTTTCAAATTTAATTGTGCATTCGCATCACCGGGAAGTGATTGTTACAAATGTAACTTGCTGGGCTCCAATCCCAGGGATTATAATTCAATATGTAGGGATGGAATCCAGGAAAATGCATTTTAGCAACCATCCACGTGACTTTGACTTAGGATCGAGGATCCTCACGATGATGGAACAGCTATAAAGCAATAGAAATTAGCCAAATATTTATCCCCCAAATAGTCACACATTGTGGCCTGTACCTGGGAGAGGCTATGATTTCTTTTCCTTAGGTAAGAATTCAGCCAGGTGAACTTAAATAATGCACAAATATAACATGTTCACAGAGTATGTTATACTTACAGAGTAAAAAAACCTTTTTTTTCAATGAAATACGCTTCCTGAATAATTACTATTTAGCTGCTAATATTATCTTCATTTTTTTCCATCACCATTATGTACATGCAAGTGTACAGGCAAGGGTCAGATTCATTTTCAACTTATCCTTTTTCTTCTTATAAAACAATCAACTAACTTCCTGAAAATTGGTAAATTCTTTAAATAACAAAAGTAGCTATTCCCTCCTTTAAAGGCATTTTTATAAAGTATTCTTGAAATGCATTTATTAAAATTGATGATAAGAATCGATGCACAATTGTGAATTGAATATTTTAAATGCAATCGATGAATTAATTTGCTAAAATAAAGATAATCTATAAGTGGACAGCTTTCTGGATCTAAGAGGAAATGTTAAAACCTTCACTTTCAAGATTTTCCAAAGAAAATTCCAGAAATATTTAGAATTTGTAATACAATATGCCAAGAGATATGCATTAATTCTCTATATTCTAAACGTTATTGTAAAGACAAGAGAATTGTGGTCTTTAATTGCAATTGGGCATACAGTTAAGCTGGGGAGAATAAAAAAATATCAATATGAGAAAAGTTTATCAATGTTATTAGATAATATAGCATAGTGAGTAAGTCTAAAGGAGAATCTTCTTTTTAATACTTACCGTGTGAGCTAGGGTAAGCTACTTAACATCTCAGCAACTCAGGCCCGGGACTCTCTGAGAAGGTTGTGGTGACCATAGTGGGTACTAAATAAATGCAATGTTTATTGTAATAGTTGACAGTTTATTATAAAAGGTATCCAAGAAATGTCATAAGGCTTACATGAACAGTATGGACACTGAGAACTAAGAAAACCAAATTGAGAGAATGCTGACATGACTGGTAAAGTTTTTGCAAGGAACAGTATTTGAGTTGGAGGATTCAGAATGAATAAAAATTTGTCTAGAAAGAGACACAAAGATCATTTTAGGATGGGGGCAAATGTTGATATGAACAGCAGGTCGAGGTAAAAAGTATTCAATAGTTTAGGATACAACTGTGAAATAATTTACAAAAGATAACTTGGGGTAAAACGATAGAGTTCTAAATTCCAAAAGTCACTGTTGTTTTTTTGATAGAGTTTTTACTTGCTCCAATATAATCCCAGTGTAATTCAACATCTTTTTAGAACACTGGTTCTCAAATTGTATTACGTATCAGAATCACCTGGAGGGCTTCTTCAAGCACAAACTGCTGTACTCCACCCCGAAGTTTCCATTCAGTAGGTTGGGCTGAAGCCCAAGAGTTTGCGTTATAATATATTCCCAGGTGTGCAAATGCTGCTGGTCACTTTGAGAACCACTGCTTTAGAAGATGATGACAGTTGGATAGAGGAGGGTTTTCCTCAAAGTAAGAAATAATTGAATAACTGAATACCTTCTTTATTTCCTGTAAAATTTCATCCTCCTTTGCATACTAAGTCACAGAAGCACCTACATGGAAGTTACCCAAGGAAACACAAATGCTTACTTTGACTCCTCGTCTCTCTACTGAATTCAGGTCTTTAACTGTGGGAATGAGGAGACCCGTGACACATGGGACCCCAAGCCAACCAGCCTGGAAACTTAGAGAACACTTCATCAGCATTAAGGTTATTCAAGAATTGAAAATAATAGAGCCAAGAGATTAAAGACGGTGGGTGGACTTTTTATTCTAGAGAGCCTCTATCGATCCATGCTGCACATTTTGTACCCGTGTTACACTTGATTGCCTGCCCCATAATCCTCAAGCTACTTTCAACTCCCTCTTAGGTGCAGGTCACTGCTTAACTATTTCCACCTCCTGCTTCAAAATCTCTCTCTTAAACAGACTTCCACTATTTAGTAACTACACTTTAAGAATTATTAAAAAAAAATTTTTTTTCAACGTTTATTTATTTTTGGGACAGAGAGAGAGCATGAACGGGGGAGGGTCAGAGAGAGAGGGAGACACAGAATCGGAAACAGGCTCCAGGCTCTGAGCCATCAGCCCAGAGCCTGACGCGGGGCTCGAACTCACGGACCACGAGATCGTGACCTGGCTGAAGTCGGATGCTTAACCGACTTCGCCACCCAGCGCCCCAAGAATTATTTTAAAAGGCAGAAAGAGGAAATGAAATTCTCTGACCCTATTTTCTCATGCATGACTCTGAGGACACCATCTCACTAGTTAGTATTTTATTTTCAATGGTGGAACAAAAAAATGTTCTGTTTGAAGATTCAGGTAGAAGTCTTTGTGCAAAAAAGGTCAAAAGTGGATTTAAAATGTTTGAAACTCCAAACATCTCTCTGTAACAGCAACTTATTTTCTAGCCATTTATCTTTCCTTAAAATAAGAAGCTATATAATTATGAAGTATAATTAATAATAACAACAATTACCACAAGTGCAACAGAAATAATGATAGTAAGCACCATGGGCCCAGATCCCCACAGTTTCAAAGGATAAGAATTTGTCTTAGTATTTTCAAGAATAGACAGCAGCCCAAAAATACAGGGGAAAAAAATAAAAGGAAAAAAAAAATGTTTCCTATGTTCCCTGGGAAGTACCACAGAAAAACAGACAATAAACTTTAGTGCCTCTTGTTAAAGATCTTCATTTTACAGATCAGTTCAGGCAATTTAAATAGACAAAAACATGAGGCCTCTAACGTCTCTTAGGAAACAGTATCAACGTTAATTCCTGGCTGGTACCAATTCCATTTCTAGTTAAGCATCCCCATCCACTCATAAGAAGAAAGAAATAGCATTTGTACAGTGTTTTACAGTTTATAAAGCACTTTCACAAACATCATATTATTTGATTGTCTCGACAATCCCATGGGATAGGTAAGTAGGGAAAGGATTAACATTATACCTATCAGAAGGTGAAAGAATTAAGGATCAAAGAAGGAAATAAATTACATTGGGTCAAACTCTGTGCAGACCTGAAAAGAAGCCCAAATATAGAGTTTTACATAACATGGAATAGGCTCAGAGAATCTGATACCTGCCCGAGGTCACAAGTGGCAGGGCTAGGAGGCTGGGATACGGGTAATCCAGCTCAAGCTGCCATGCTCTTTCCAAACCAGAGACCCTACTCTCAGTTGTAAATGTCTAGTTACAGTAACTGGCCCTCTCAAGGGGAGGCAATGTTCAATTGCCAACTGTTACAATCACTGTTAGTGTTCAGGTTTTTTGTTTGTTTTTAGTTCATCTGACAAAAAAGGTATACATTCCTTGAGAAGACGTGCTACTGTATAATACTACTTAGTCTGTCAAGAGAAAAAGAAGAGAATGTATTATTTCACTGGCTTAGAACACTGGCTTCTTTTTTTTAAAAAAAATTTTTTTTAACGTTTTTATTTATTTTTGGGACAGAGAGAGACAGAGCATGAACGGGGGAGGGTCAGAGAGAGAGGGAGACACAGAATCGGAAACAGGCTCCAGGCTCTGAGCCATCAGCCCAGAGCCTGACGCGGGGCTCGAAATCACGGACCGCGAGATCGTGACCTGAGCTGAAGTCAGACGCTTAACCGACTAGGCCACCCAGGCGCCCCGAATACTGGCTTTTAAAGGTAACTCCAACTACACACAGACACAAGAGACAACACAGCCCTATTTCCACAGAAATACTCGTTATAAGAAAGACAAACCAAAAGACTAACCAAACTCAGAGCCTGGCTTCTAGCATAGGTTCAACTTTAAACTGTTAGTTTCTAAGCATGGAGCCAATACCTATGCATATTAAAATGAGGAATAACAGCATTGCATGTATGAACAAAATAAATCATTCATTTGTTGTTCTGAACTCAAAAGCCTCAAAGCCGTAGATTCAGACTTTGAAACCTTTGGATTAAATTAACATACCTCTTGTTATTTTTACTTTTCACATGCATTTACTTGTACAACTTCCCTATTTCGCCTTTTTGTTTTAAGATAGGTACATTCTCCCTTCACTTACATATGCACAACTTCTGACTTAGAGCATTCGGAGGTTTGGCAAAGCAAGGTCTTCCCACAAAAGACACAGAGGTTTCATAGAATGCATCTCGGGAATTTGGGCTGAAGAAGTTAAGGGAGGTCTAGCATATGAGTAAATATTTGTGAATTAGACTGAAATTTCAAATAGTAAATGAAAACATTTATTAAAGAAGGTTGTTGTATGTACTGAACAACTACCTTCCTACTGAGCATTTCAGGGCATTGCAGAATTTCAGAGGTGATGCTCCACTGGAGATTTTATTTTTATAATGACAGAATATTAGTGTTGGAGTTCATTAAAATTATAGATTATAATTACCTAAGGCTTTAATACCCTGTAAAGCGTCTCTGCAAAGTGGCTGTCCATGCTCAAACACCCTGGTCTCGGGGAGTTAATATTTGTTGATATTAGGGACTGTTAGGGACTGAATATAACCCCTCCTCAATCTCCCAATTCACATGTGAAGTCCTAACCCCCAGTACGACCATATTTGGAGATAGGGCCTTTAAAGAGATAAGTACAGTTAAATGAGGCCATGAGGGTGGGGCACTGGTCCAATAGGTCTAGTGCCCTCATAAAAAGAGGAAGAGACACCAGGGATGAGGAGACACAGTGAGAAGAAGGCCCTCTGCAAACCAAGCATAGAGACCACATGAGAAATCAACTCTGCTGACACTTCAATTCCTGGACTTCCAACCCCCAAATTGAGAAACAACACATTCCTGTAATTGAAGCCACCTGGTCTATGATACTCTGGTATGGCGGTCCTAGCAAACTAATACAGGCGCTAAAGTTCTACAACTTGCAAGGTAGGAATTGGTTAAATCCACTTATTAGGTACAGAAACAGATTATGGGACATTTGAAACATGTCCCAAAGAGACAGAAACGATAAGTGGCATAACCAAAGTTTAACCTAGGTTTGTCTTCCAGACTAATATTTTTTCTTTCTTGTCTGTTTTCCAGCTTTGAGCACATAAGGGTGTTACAAAGTTAGTTTTTATAAATTGACCTGAATATATATTCTTGTATATTTTACCACTGGCTTGTGTTCTACTTGGAGTCACAGGAAACAACATAATTTATCTTCCATGTGACAGTCCTTAGTGTACTTGAACATAGTTATCATATTCATTCCTCAAGAATTTCTTTCTTTATTTTTTTAAGTGTATTTATTTATTTAGAAAGAGACAGAGACAGCATAAGTGGGGGAGGGGCAAGGAGAGAGAATCCCAAACAGGCTCTGCACTGTCAGCACAAAGCCCAATGCGGGGTTCGAATTCATGAACCCGTGAGATCATGGCCTGAACTGAAACCGACAGTCAGACGCTTAACCGACTGAGCCACCCAGGGGCCCTGTGAATTTCTTTTTTTTAATGTTTATTTATTTATTTTGAGAGTGAGATAATGAGAGCAAGAGCACCAGGGGAGGGGCAGAGAGAGACAGAGAGAGAGAATCCCAAGCAGGTTCTGTGCTGTCAGTGCAGAGCCCGATGTGGAGTTTGATCTCACAAACTGTGAGATCATGACCTGAGCTGAGATCCAGGGTTGTACATTCAACCAAGTGAGCCACCCAGGTGCCCCCATTCTTCATGAATTTCTAAACAATCCCAGTTCCCTTAACCATTCCTTGTATCACATGTTTCATTTCCCTATCATTCTGGTCACTTTCCTCTGAAGATGTTCCTATTTGTTTAGGTTTCTTATACTGGCTTGTTAAGCCATATACCACCCATATAACTCATGAATAGTCTTTAAAAATATGAAGACAAAGTCTGGCCTTTATTCATTTTAGAACTTTCCTCTAGCTATATGTCCCATTGCTCCAATTTTCCGAGATGTCTTTGGAATTTGATTACTTAATTCAACAACTTTTCTATGCATTTGGATTCACATCATCTGCAACTCTGATGGACGTGCTTTCATCCGAGTAATTGAAAAAAAATGGTGGCCAAGAGAAGGCTTAGGTTATTCCTGAAATATTCCATAGGACTCCCTTCTAGTATGACATTGAGACATTTATTTGCACTTAATAGTGTGGTCATTCAACCAGTTACTAATCCATCTGTACATCTAACCAGGCAAGATCAGAACACATATTGTAGACCTGCTTTCACTGAAGCCATTCTGGTTTCTAGCAAGAACCACTTCTTCCAGGGGAATCATAAACCATTGCTTTATGCTTTATTGTTTTAATAATACATTCTAGGCCTTTGCTCAGGGCCAACATCATGTTGTTTGTCCTTATAAACTACCTTCTTCTACTTTCTAAAAATCAGAACAGATTCTACATCTCTAGTCATCTAACTTTTTTGTTTGTTTGTTTTTTGCTTTTCCTCAGATATGAATGGCAGTAATTAGTCATCTTATTGACAAATCTGCTCACTAGCTTATGATTCTCTAGCCCTATTTTCAGGCTCTTCTCCTTTTCCTTTTTCATATTTCCTGCCAAGGAAGAGAGTCACTCATGTGTAATCATGGACTGCATCCAGAGATGGCATGCTGGTCAGAGGTGGATCTGCAAACTAAAAGAGTAGGAGAACTTAAGGTGTTGTCCTTGGGCCTGGGTGTATTGCCAGTGGAGAATGGGCTGTGATTAGGTGAGGCTTTGGTTCCATCTCTATGCATGGCTCTGCCTGGCTTCTGTTGTTGACTTCTAGCTGTGCACCTGGACACGGTTACATCCTTTTCTTATTCACTCTGGATGATTTTCTTTGCAAAAGATTCAAGACAGCTTTGTATTTTTCAGTCTTTAACAGAGAAAGGTTGTGACATATAATACTTTTATTTTCCCATGAAACCTTCTCTGAGGCAGGCATGTACCCCGACCTTTACCTAATCAAGAAAAGTTGTTTGGGGGATGGGAAATGGGAAGGCAGGTTGGACTTTAAATGCACAAATCACTTCTAATAAAAACACTAAGATTCAGGTGCCTGAGGTTAGAAATACTGGAGGGAATTCAATTACACTAATTAATATTTAAGAAGGGCTAGAGATCACATACTGAATGTGGGAAACTAGGCCAGTCAGACAGGAGCATATGGGGAGGGCAAGATCAACTGATAAAAGTAACAAACAAATCATACATAAATGCTGCAACAGGAATGAAATAGAGAATAGGAAATAAATGTTTCAACAGACACTGAAGAGGAGGTAAATGGTCTACCACGTAAAAGCAAAATGTTCTAACCAAACAAGACATTTTATTGGCTTTATGTAAACACCTATATTATAAAAAAATGACCTTTTTCAAGTAAGTTAGTAGAAATGTTACCTATTTGTATAAACAGGCTTAGTTTGGGTTCTGTGAATTCACAGCATACTATATTGCTTTTGTTTCCTCACTGGCTCATCAAGTAGTGGTCTCAGTGAGGCATGACGCTCATACTGGGGAGCTCCCTAACGGCTAAGCTTACCTGGATACCCAAAACCTACGGAAGGGTGGAAAGCAACAGTGTATTCTGAGTTCTACACAAGTTTTTCTTGCTCTGGCTCTGATATCATTTGGTTGGTGTCATAGCTTATGCCACATTCTCTCTTTGGACTTGATTTTGTATTTGTGGCCCAGAGAGTCAATTCTGATTTTTGGCCACTCTTCTGCACACTTCAATGCTTTCAGAGAAGGCACTAGTAGTACCAGAACTATCTTGCCTCTATCACGTAAATGGCTCCTTCTTCCACACTAGCATTTACCTCACCTTTTCACTTCTTCTCTACCTCTAAGCCTCCTCCCCCTCCTTCCCTTTGCTCTAGTTTATCAGAAGGTCCTGTCCCTGAACCTTACTCCACGCCTCCAGCACTCATTCTTTCAAAGTGCCACCCTCAAAAGCCACAATTTGTGGATTCACAGCCCCATCTTGGAAGCTCTGAAAACTGGAAGCCCAGAGAATTCACTGAACCGTTTTGTTATCAACATCATCATGTGGGAACAGAAGTAGAAACATAGAGCGATAGGTGAAAGGGGGGTTGAAACTGTGATTTGGGCCCTTTTTGCAAATTTTCTAGTGTGCACAGATGGTAACTATGACTGAACGAACCCCATGTCTATACACAATGTGTAATATTAGTCTCATGAAGAGAACAAAGAAACAAAAACAAGATTCTTGCCCTTTAGGACTTTAACCTCTAGCTGAAGAAAGAATTCAAATATACCAAAACCCACAAGAAAAAGCACCCCCAAAGGGTTGAATTGTCTTCAAATAACAGAGGAACAGAGAGGAAAAAATAAGGTTACTTCCTAAAAATTTGAACCAAAGTAGTGGTTTTCAAACTATGCTTCATGGTCCCCAAGCTCACAAACAGATGATTACAAAGAGATGACTGAGCTGTTAAATGTTTAATTAAAATGTAAATTTATAATTGTGATAAAAATGGCATGCAAATTAAATGTATTATGTAATTTTATTTTATTTCCTATTTCAAGTTTTTATTTAAATTCCAGTTAGTTAACATACAGTGTACTATTTCAGGTGTAGAATTTAGTTATTCATCACTTATATACAACACCCTACTGCTCATCACAAGTGCCCTCCAAGTACCCATCACCCATTTGACTGGAAAACAGACTATTAACTAGAGAGAACAAACTGATGGTTGCTGGAAGGAAGATGGGCAGGGGATGGGTTAAATGTATTTATGTAATTTTAAAAAACATATTGGGGACTAATGTGTTGCTAATAGATAAGTACATACAATAGGTTTAACTAGTTTTCATGTAGGCCTCAAATTAAGACCCTGATATCAGAAGGCCAGCTGTTCAAAACAAACAAAAAACTGTTGGTATCTGCAATTGCTTATGCGTATCTCATGATTTCTTGACACCATAAGTACTCCATCCCTCATACAAAAATACACTGAGCTTAGTCTGCTATAATAATCCAGTCCTGAGTTTCCACTTCTTCTCATATTCACCTTTATATTCTTAGTAATTGACTTTTATAATATTAAAATGATACATAATTTTAATTTATAATACAAGTTTAATAAAATACTACTCTTACTGGTTCATATATAAAGGCTCCAATCATTTATTTTGAAAAGAGGATTCTGTTGTTAAAAGAAATATGAAAAATCTCTGGATCAGAAAATTTGCATGAATACTCCAATTCAAGGCAGTACAATTCTCATGCATCTGGCTCCAGAATACTCAATTTCTGAATTTAGTGACTTGCTGGCTTAGAACATTTCATACAGCAGATATATTGGGCCCAAACTAGATTTCATATACTGGTTATTATCCCTTCAGGCTTAAGAAAGATGGTATTTTTACATTGAGGAATAGATTACCATGAAAACATCATGCAACCAAAAAAGTCACCTTGTCTTAAGTTTACTGAGTACATGAAATTTACCAGATAGTCTTAGAAAACCAGATCATCAGAATTTAATATATTAGTTTGAAATTTAACCAGTACTAACCAAAAAATAAGTCAATGGAAACTTCTTTATTTAAGGACTGCTTTTAGTAATTATGTAATATATGGACATTTATTCATTTATTTTACATTTACTCAAAATATATATGTCAAAAGACTCCAGAAGACTTTTTTGCTATCTAACATTAATCAGTCATTATTTCATGTTAAAAAAAGAGTGAGCCAAAAACGACTTTCCACCACTACAGAGAATGAAACTAGCAAACCTGAGTTGAAAGATCCATTTTTCAAAACCTGAACCATGCTCTACCATGGAAGTATTTCAAAATTTCTTAACACCGAAGTATATGTCAATAATAAATTGACTTCAAGGTCTTTCATGGTCTCTACTATATAGTAGTCAAACTGGAATTTTGCATGTATTTATTTTTTAAAGGCTGTAACTTGTAAAGTACCATAGCATAAAGGTTACAGATGTATCTGAGTTTCTGTTTGAGCTCCACAGTCCTAGCTATGAGACCCTAGGCAAATTACTTAAGCTGTTTAAACCTCAGCCTTTTGCTTCCATAAAATGGAAGAAATAATTAAAATGCTGATTCTTGTAGATTTGTCAGAGGGATTAAACGTATAAAATAATGAATGAAAGTTGTTTAACATGTTGCCTAGAAGATAAAATGCTCTTAATAAATATTAACTATATTTATTAAAATTGCTCAGCACCTAAAAGCCAGTTGTTTTCTGATTTTTCCTATAACCTGATTTTACTCATAATTAATTAACTACATGTTCTTCCCTTTAAGAATAATGTTCTATTTATGGTGCACCTGGGTGCCTAGATGGCTCAGTTGGTTAAGTGTCCGACTGCAGCTTTGGTCATGATCTCATGGCTCGTGAGTTCGAGCCCTGTGTCAGGCTTTATGCTGACAGCTCAGAGACTGGAGCCTGCTTCAGATTCTGTGTCTCCCTCTTTCTCTGTTCTTACCCGGCTCACACTCTGTCTCTGTCTCTGTCTCTCTCTCTCTCAAAAAAATATATTTTTAAAAAATAAAAAAAAATAATGTTTTATTTAGATTTCTTTTTCTTTGTTTCTAGAATGTTCTCTGATATGTTATCAGAGAATGTTATCAGATAGGATTGCAGGGCTTCATTTTGATAGTACTGTACTTGCTTTTCTTTGAATGCTTGTGTTATTTTCTCGTTCCTACTCAGTGATTTAAAAAGTAAAACTCAAAGAAGAACTAAAAATTACGAGGAATTTATTGAGACTAATGGTTATCAAAATTGGGCAAAAAAGAATGTTATTAAAAATAAATCACACCAAGGGAGAGCAGTTGATGACAGCAGCTGTGAAATGACTGTACATGGTGGGAATCAGTGAACCCCAAAGAAACAAAAGAAAAAAAAAAGGAAGGCCATGAAACTTACATGATTTACAAGGAAGGCCTAAGCTTAATGAACAGACTCTTTAGACTACAGGAGCCAGGGAAGTCATTTCTGGATGAATATTTGCACAAGACAGTAACACTGAAAGGACTGATATTCTCTGATCAAATGGAAACTACTAGTAAGAAAAGAAAGAGAAATAAGACAAATGAAAATTTTTACTACATTTTATTTCATTACTGCTTTACCTGCACTGAGGGGACAACATCTTCATGTAATATATGGATATAGATGGGATGCTGGAAAAAATGCTTGGTGCTGATGGAAATAGCAATAAGGATGATATATTTTTAAGAGGCAAAGTTAGAAATTCATGGGCAAGATAAATTAAAGTTAGAACCCATTTGGCAGATATTGGGACAGGGTATTCTATGACACAAAAGCTTTTCTTAAATAGGACTCTAAGAATTTAGCTGTTTGAAAAACATTTCAAGTAGGCAATAACAAAAACAAAAACAAAAACAAAAACAAAAACAAATAGTTGCTTTACTGCAAAGATGCATACAGGCTTATAGCTTTTTGCCTTGCGCCTAGATATGGAACTGCTCTCAACCTCCACAAGCAGTAAATTCAGTTAAAAACTAAAAATTAAGTTGGTACTATAACATCATGCTTGAGAGAATAAAATATCAAGATGATGAACAAAACCAGCTGAAATGGGACTAGCAACTTAACTCAAGTCAAGGAAGCAGTCTACAGTGTTAAAACAAAAATACTACTAAACAGAACCAAACATGCTACTCATGGGAACAACACGTGAATTTTTTTCCTGAGAATCTAAGTGGATAATGCCTATGAGATTACTCTAAATGTGTAGATTGTTTTCAGAATTGCCACTGTTTCCAAATGAAATTTAAAGACCATTTTATGAACCACGTGAAACCTTATAAAAAATGAAGTCTTTAAGCCAAAAACAAAAGGCTGGCCTAATTAGGAAAAGAAAATTTAAGTCAGTCACAAGTGTTAGATCACATTAATTCAGAGAGACATAGTCTGAACTATTTCCATTAAAACCCTGATAGCTTCCCTTCTTGAGAAGAAATCACTCTTCCCTGCTAAAAAAAAAACTATATTTAGTTGTAAACCAGTACTCAATGTATATTCACTTGAAATCTCCATGTAGGAAAAAAACAAAACAAAAAAAACCCCAAACCACCAAAACGCTTTCATCTCCATTCCAATATGAGCTATATAAACTTCTAAAATCATCTTAGAAAGAAAAACATCATTCTCTCTTCTTATTTAGTATTGTTGCTTTTTTCAGTATTTGGGCATTTTAAAAATAACAATATGCAAGAGTATGATGTCATCGTGAATATAACCACCAGGTCAATATGATGATTTAATGTATGACTTTAAAATTGAGCTTTCCTTTAATCCTACTATTCTATAAATAACTTCATCATTCTGTCATGATTAAAATATCTTTTCATCAAATTTGATATAAATGCACTAGGTATGGTAAATATATTTCTGGCTTAAAATGGCAACAATGCAAATTGTATGATAAAGACTATATCATTGTCCCACTTTCATTTTGATAAAATCTCTTTTTTGGTGATATCATTTCATGTTAGGCTTTTTTGTACTGCTTAATATTATAATTAATAATTCATATTTTTTCTTTCCCCTCTCACTCTGACAACTTTTATTTTTAATCGGTGGGCATGTGCCAAATTGGTTTGTTATTTATTTATAATGTAAAATGACAAGGAAATTGAATATGTGGAATAAGAGAGAGATTTTCTTTCATATGACAAAAAATTCTTAGCAACGGGATATTTCTTGCTTATCCTTATGGACTCAAGAATTTTCGAGGTTAGATCAGATGGCACCAGTACTTCATATGCAACATGTAATAGACATATTAAATGGAACTGTTCACTTATGTTTTTAAAATTCATTTTAGTTTTGTGAAGACAGCTGGGCACATGCATAAAAAAGAGAACAAAAAAATAACAAAATTTGTAAAAGACTCCTTATTCCGATAGATCCTATAGTGCCAAATTAAGTAAAAATTCTGACCAAACAGATCTATTTGTATTCTTTCCTAAATGCTAAAACATGCAAATTTAGTAAGAACAAACAGATAAAATTTTAAAGATATGGAATCTCCATTAAAACAAATAAAAAGTTCTGTCTTGCAGGGCTTTACAGAGCCTTAAATAATCCCTTCAGTTTTCCCCATAACCAGAAGCCACATAGTTTGAAGGCTAGAGCATTGAATGGCTATGACAGTAAATTCCGAGAATGGTCTCAAGGCCATCAGCAACCAAATCACCAGAGGAGCTAGTTAGAATGAAGAAACACAGGTCCACCCACGAACTACTGTGGAATCAGAATCTGTAGGGATATGACCCTAGAATTTGCAGCCAGCTCCTGAGGTAGAATTAACTTTGATAACAGTCTTATGCCAAAAACCCTGCATCTTCCCCAGAGCTTCCCCTTGTCAGATAAGCCTTTTCAATTCATCCTTTGAGTTGAACATTGGAGAATTCACATAGCACAAATAATACGCTTCCTGCAAGATGTCTCCCATTTCTCCCATTAATTTAAAAACCATAGTCCACTGCCACTGCCCTGCTTAAGGCCTCTTCTCTCTGGCTCTACCTTTGTTGTCAACCTGTGCAAAACAATCAGACTGTGACATCATCCAATTAGTCTCCATCATTTGGAACAAGAAACTTTTTCCCAAGGATTTGGTCCAAATTTCCATTTAAAACTTGATCATTAACAGACTGTATTTGTATCTAATATTGAACACTTAAAAATAACTTGATGACCTTAATTATTTTGATCGTTATTAACATGTAGGAGGTTGTAAGTTGACATTGAGCCAAACATGGGAACTGATGCACAGGGAAGTTAAATCCTTTAACCTTAGTTAACTCATTTAGTGGCAGAATCTGAACTAGAGCATGTACATTCTAACATTATACCACCGTACCTTTCAACCTGCCCCTTGAGCAAACTTTCTCCTGCCTTTATAGAAAATGCCTATTTTATGGGCTCTGTATCTCTGAGATATTTCATTTAGACTTTGTGTACGTGGTGTTTATCTTTCAAAAATGAATTATGAAAAAAAATTTACTGTAGGATTATATAATCTGGGGTGGTCGAGTTAAAATGGCAATAATAGTGATGCTGATGCCAGTCTTGTGAGGCACTATCTCTGACCTGATAATAGCTCACTTTTAAAAAACTTAAAAAAAAAAATCATTTTGAATTTCCATAATTCACTTTAAGGTTTGGTGCTAACATGGATTTAAGAAAGAAATATAACTGCTGCCATGTTGAATGTGTATCAAAAAAACTACTAATAGTCTTGACTACTACTTGGTTAGCTATATTTCGCTATTTGAATGTAACTATGGAAAGTGGTGTTCTAGAATCTCATTCATAATAACTGCCATATAACAAAAGGAAATAGAAACTATTAGCATAGGTATAATGTTAATGAACTGGTGAGTTTTCAATAGAGATTTATCAGACCAGATTATTTGAAAATGTTCCCTGTCTATAGGAAGAATACAACGCCCCCCCCCCCCACACACACATACACACCCACACATGAACATATCAAAATTATTCATATTTAAGTTTCCAGGGAAGAAGACCAATAAATTTGTTTGTCAAGCACTTTTGCTTAAATGGTATTATAGGACCTTTTACAAATGGAAGTTGATTCAGATTTTAGTATACTCTGATCCCCGGAGTTTAGGGCAGGGGGTGAGCTAAGGAAAAGGAGAGTAGGCAGAGAATGTGTGTGTTGTGGGGGCTTGGAGTGTGTGCACTTGTGTGAATTTAAGTACCCTGAATTTAATGAAGAAAAATTTCATTATTCTGTGTTTATATATCTTTGTGTGAAACAAGTACTTTTCTCCATAACTGGAGTTTACATAGGCTCTATCATAACACCCTTTGAGAATCCCTTTAAACATCAAAATGGATTTTTCCAAATAAAAAATCCCATGATTTAGCTTTATTAACATCTGAATGAATGTTTCCATTGAGTTGTCCAGAAGAGGGACTGAGTAAGGTTTAGAGAGCAATTTTTTTTTCATGATGATTGGTAGCAATGTTTCCCTTCTATCAGAAAGCAAGCTATAGACATACAAAGCATTAGATATACACCTAGATAAAAGTAATATTGCAGAATCCAACTGGTATCCGAGAGGTGAGGACAGGCTGAGATGGACTCCTTGGCTTCCTTATGTCCAAAAATTTTCTGTTTCCTTATTTCCTATGGTTACCACCATGGAACATGTTAAAATCTCAGTAGGGACTCTGCTTCAACTTTTCCTTTCAAAACACAGTGAAAAAGCTTAATGGAAAAAAAATGTCCTTCCTATCTCCATGCCAGGCACAGTGTAAGATCCACAAACTTAAAAGCCAGGCAAATAGTCTTTTATGTGCCCCAAAGCTCGGCAAGTGACCTAGTGCTACAAAAATTCCCAAATAGGCATGTGACCTGACTAATGTGTGCTGTGAGATGAGTCAAGGAAAATGGAACCATCTGTACTTTTATTGGACAGTCAAATAATTCCCCTCTGTCCATCCAAAAACATAATTGGATACTTTAAGGAAGAAACAAGGGGAGTTTTTTCAAAACATCTAATTTTTTAAATTGGTGACATAAAATGTTCTGAAGTGTATAACCTAGTCAACATAGACACAGATAAGCCAATAGGTTTTAAAAAAACCATGGCTGCCTTTAAAAATTGTTATTACTCAACTGTATTAAAGCTTCTTTAAGACTCACAGGAAGAAATCAGGGAGAATGAAGGGAATTGAAACTGTAATCTTTAAGAAGTAGGGTATGGGCACCCTTCCTCCCCTGTGACAAAATCTACCAATGATTGAACTCTCAGAGTGGGTGATGGCAGAAAACAGAGCAACCACCTGGAAGGCCATATTGTTGTACATGTTTACAAAGCTTTGCCATTTATTTCTTAAGCATATTTGTCAACCATACATCACACCTCCATTACCCCATATGGGAATTACAGTGGATTTGTTCTATTTTTCAAGTTTTTAGTATTGATACGAAGGACGAGGACAGACTAGCAATAGTTGGTAAAATATAATAATAAAGCCTGAGTCTGTCAAAGACTGCACCTAACAAAATATGCGTATTTAGGAAGTGAAAGGGCCTGATGGAAAGGAGTAGGATACTACGGGTAAGGTGACAGGCAAGCATCTATACAGAATCCTAAAATATGTCTTCCATTTCATAAATTACTCTCTCACTGTACAGATTAAGAAATCAAAGTGCACTGTAACATTGGCTAACATGTAAATAGGTCCATACCATAGGCCAGGAACTACGTTAAACATTTAAGTGCATCATCTCATTTAATTCTCACAAATATCTTACAAGGCTAGTGTTATTATTTGCATTTGACAGATGAGAAAACTAAAACTGACAGAGATTAAGTAACTTGTTCAAGTTTGCACCGTAACTGAGTGGAAGCACCAAGAAAGGGATTCAGATCTAATTTCAAAATCCAGGCTCTTTAAGTGCTAGGCCTGTAGTTTTTAACCCAGATTACACATTAGAAACATCTGGAAAGCTTTTAAAAACTTCGGATGCTCAGACCCTACCCCCAGAACAGTTAATCCAAAGTTCTTGCACATGGGGCCCAGACATGGGTGTCTGTTTCAAAGCTCCCCTGGGTGACTGTGACCCACAGCCTGGATTGTGAACCATGGCACTATGCTGTCCTGCCCTCTGTGAAGATCAGCAGACCCACGCCTGGGTGAGGTAGCACTAGAAACAGGGTCCTCAACCTCTTTGCAGTGGCTTCTCCCCTTCCCTAACATGTATTCCTCACCAAATTCATCCATCATGACTACATGAAGAAGTAATATACATGTGGAAACTTTTACAAAGCACTGTCACAGCAGAATATGGTCACAAGTCCACCAAAAAGAACCCGTTCATATCTATCTATGGGCTATGATGAATGAACACAAAGAAGAGTCAAGTTTATTACTCTTATCCCCAAAAGGGAAGTATAAGGCTGGCCTTAAAAGCCCTTCATAGCAAAGCAAGTCACTGAATTTTGGAATGGCCCCTTCTTCTCTTTTCACAAATCCAATAAGAATAGCTACTAGATCCAAGGGGGGAAAGATCCAATTACCACTCCTTTACAAAGCTATTTCACTGAGGATCTCAAGGCAACTGAAAGTCATTCAAAACATAAAAGCAGTAGAACTAAAGAAGTCCCAGGTTTTTGACTGCATTCTGCCACTTTACTGCCATGACTTGAGATCACTGGGCCTCGGTTTCCTTTTCTGTACTTAAGCTACATCTCCCTTAGTGTAGTGATTTTATAAGTGTGGTTCCCACCAGCATCACCTGGGAACTTGTTAGAAATGCAAATCCCTACCCTAGACTCAGAATCAGATCAGAAACTCTGAGTCCCTACCCTAGACTCAGAATCAGATCAGAAACTCTGCGGGGCATGGGGTGGGGTGGGATGGGGGGTCCAGCAGTCTGTGTTTTAACAAGCCCTCCAAGTGACTCTGACACATCTACTTCCATAGGGTCGTTGCCTAAGGATAAGAGGAACTTGTACATAAAATTGTTACTTTTCATTACTGTCTGCTTAAGTCAGAATTCTCAAATTCTCTTGCAGAAATATTTAGAGAAATAATGTTATAGTCTACATTAGTTAGATTAATAACCTCACTTCTGAATTTCACTTTGAGTGTGTAGACGAGGCACAAGTCAACCAGAGGTTATGCAATTAGCTTGGAGTCAAAGAGAAAGCAAGTTGTAGAACTGAGAAGGAAACCCCAGAGTGAACTTGATTTTAATTCAATCAAACTGTTAAGGTACCAACCACGCACTTTCATCTATAATCACAATGAACCTTTTTATAAACAAATCTCTATCTTCTTAGCTTAAAAAAATTTTAACAGTGCCTTTTCAAATTTTAAAATGGATTGACTTCTATAATTAGGGGCTAAAGGCAGCTCTGGAAGCAATAAGAAGTCCCAAGCTTTCTATAGTGAGAAAGGGCAATTGCCCAGACGGCTCTTTGTGTGAAGTGCAGGCAATACTCCCCTTGCTCACCTCATAATTCTGATTCCTGCAACGGTGGAAACCATGATAAATAAAAGTGCATATCTAGTGGTTGGGTTCAATCTCTAATGTTTCTATAATTATTTCTGTAATATTATTATTTGGATAAGATATATCATAAACTGGATTTTAGGAGATGCTTTGGAATGGTTTTCTTCCCCATGCTTCTGTCAGAAGCACTCTATTTTTTTTTTTTTTTTTTTTTTTTGCTGTAATTTATCTGATATAGCTACTAAGATGCTTGATACTTTTACATGCAAGGGTGCAGAAAAACAAAGACAGGGAATGGGCTGTTAATGAAATTCTCTGATTGTAAAAAGCACTTTGCAATGATCAGGTGGTAAATAATAATAAGAGGAAATAACATAAAGTGCCTAGATGCCTTAGCAATAGTCACTATATAAATGCAGAAGAGATCAGACATGAATAGAATTTGCATTTTATGCAGCTTCTGTGTGTGTATATAGAATATACAGTTGCTAATTTTTCCATAACACTGGTAAAATATTGTTCAAAATCTATTCTTGCCATCTTATCACTTTAAAAGACATCATATAGAAACACCCATCTGTCCTAATGAAATGGGAAATGTGTTCAAAGAGACTAGAGAAAGAGTCTCTTTGCACACAGGGGAAAAAAAAGAGCTCAAATAAAAGGAGAGGATGAAGAAGAAATAGTAACACTGGTAGAACAGCTTTGGAGACTTGCACAAAGGTGATCTTTGAGAAACACAAGGGATGAGTGACTGTTAATGTGTGGCAGAAGAGCTACAATGAAGATATATGGTCAGACACCAAAAATAGAGACATGTGCTGTCTCTTTCCTGGGCTGTTTTTACGATGGTGGTTCTTTTTAAATGGAATTGGGGAGAGGGGGTTTTCTTTGTTGTTATTGCTCTTGAGTTTAGCTATATCACTAACAGCAACTCCATACCAGATTTTTCCAACAGTTCCCTGACCTCTCAGTGGTTCTAATGAACTGCCTTCGATTTTGATGTTATTTTCCCTTTGTACTTGTTCATAATCCATGGCCCATTCATTAGGTATACTAAATCCTAGTCCATGATCACTTTACTTTTGAAGACACGGAGAAGATGCTAAGAGTTGGGGAGATTCTTTTAGACATAGGGCAAGAGTCTGATCCGGATTCTGAGAAAGCAGAGACCTTGATAAAAAGACCACTAGCCAAATAATACCGAGCACTGAAAACTGAATCAGCCAAAGTACACAATTCTCTCCCTTCCTTTGTCCTCTTCCTTTGTCAAATAAAAGATTGTTTCTAAAATCTTTTCTGCCTCTGGTCTTAAAAAGCAGGATTGGACTTGCACATACAGCTATATTTCAAAATATCTCAAATTTCCAACTTGGAAGAAGACACGTAAACTTTCTCAGAGAAAGAGAAAGCAACTCTGCATATTCACAAAACTTTCACTTATTTCTAGAATAGGAAAACGGAGAGATCATTACCAACATAAGAAAGGAGTAATAATATTATTAACAATGATATTAATACAAATACTTGGGATCCTAGAGCATGTTTTATCACAAAGATTCACCTGTATTAAGGGAGACTCCAGGACAAGGAGGTCGTTAAGGTTATATTTCTATCTTCAAGATTCAGCCCAAGTCAGACTCTCCGGAAAGCTGTAAATGCTCTCAGAACAGACCTTAGTAATGAGATTGGAACGAACGCTGGGACCGTGGCATAAAAGCATCTTCCTGTCCCTTGTTCTAAAAGTTAACTATTAAACCATATGTTGTTCATCCTGATTTGTTTTACTCAATTCTAGAAACAAGGACACTCTGATCAGATTGCCCTGGGCAACTGAATACCTCGTGAAACCTTTTTGAAGACAGTGTTCTTCCCACCAATGCTACCGAAAGGGCTTCTATTATCAGACTATCAATTCTGTACTACTGGTGAAGGATGGAAAGTATCTTCTTTTGAAGAACAAGTTCTTTCTCTCCCTGAGTTTTCTGCTTTTAGTACACTTAACATTTTAATTACTTGATCTCCCTACCCACCCCCATTCCCTTTTTTCTACTTTAGTTTATTCTTTTAATTATTTACAGACTTGCTTGTCTGGACACTTCATTTTAGTAGAACTTGGTTGATTTTTTTTTCAGCACCTTTTAGTGGAATGCAATAATAGACGCATAGAGAAGGAATTGGTCTTAATGGTATTTTTAGTTTTCTTTTTTTTTTCTGTGATACAAATCTTTTCCCCTTATTGATTTTCCCCCGTGGACTGTCCATTCTACAGCTTGAAATGGCTGCAACCGTGTTTGAAAAATTGGCTGTTAGTCACTGTTCAAACCATTTTTCAAAACAGCTCTTGCGAGCCCCATTTTACTCTGTTTTAAGGACAGTTTTGTTAGGGCTGGTTTCGTTTTCTTTGAGGAGTCATGCTGGCAAAGAAACACAGTCTAGAACTTTGCTTTTAAATGTGGTATGATTGGGATTATAACCATATTGAATCTATATTCAAAATATATTACATTGAGTCTGTGCAGCTAAAAGGAAAAAGAGGTCATAAGTCTTCAGTATTTTTCATAAAGATGAACACCAAGGGATGAAAATGTTAAAGTTTGTCAAGCACAACATGATATCTCGCTGTTGGAAAGATATTTTCTCGTGCTCAAAATTCGTTATGGAGCGGGGTGGGAGGGAGGGGTCTGTGTGGTTTAATCGGTTAAGCATCCAACTCTTGGTTTTGGCTTAGGTCATGATCTAGCATTTTGAGAGTTCAAGCTCCACCTTGGGCTCTGTGCTGACAGTGCAGAGCCTGTTTGAGATTCTCTCTCTCTCTCTCTCTCTCTCTCTCTCTCTCTCTCTCTGCCATTCCCTGGGTCTCTCTCCCAAAATAAATAAATACTTAAAAAAATTCATTGTGGGAAAGGTATCTATATGAGGAATTTTCCTCCATGTCTTTAATACTATCTGTGAATATGCCTTATATCTATGTAATATCTATGCAAACAGCATGAAAGGAAGTCCATTTTGAATACAGCAAAAAACAGCACTTTCCTATGCTAATCTTCTAAAATAGTTAATTTTCACTTGTATTTCCAGGACTCAATGCTCTCCAGAGAAGAATAAAAGTTGAAGAATTTAGGGACCAAGAGAAAGGGTGAAAATAGGCAAAGGTATTCAGCTTCATAGAAAATGACAATATTTGTTTAAAAACAAGATTTGGGGCCAAGTTTGACAGTGATTATTGATAAATGCATAATATACCTTGCTGAATCTTCAAAAAGTGAAAGAATAAAATACCTACCTCATTTCAAATTTAGAGTAATAAAACATGGTGAAGACACATACCAAAATTGGCAATGGCTCAAGTTTGAGAGAAGGACATTGAAACGTTTGCTGTGACTGGAGGAGAGGCAAGCATGAGAGACGCAGCCTGGGAAAAACCTCATACTGTGCAATCCAAAACTTGGCATCGGACAATAAAGTTTTCCTATTTTTCTTTTCAGGGACATATCTGAAGAAAGATGATTCCAAGGTTTTTGCTATTCTTTTTTCTTTTCTTTCTCTTTTCTTTTCTTTCTCTTTTCTTTTCTTTTCTTTTCTTTTCTTTTCTTTTCTTTTCTTTTCTTTTCTTTCTTTCTTTCTTTCTTTCTTTCTTTCTTTCTTTCTCTTTCTTTTCTATTATTATTATTATTATTATTATTATTAATTATTTTAGCTAAAATTTCACTCCAAATTCTGGGGAAATTTCAGGAGCTCCTCTTAGAAGAACTGACCCAAATGAAGTAAGTGGTTGTAGTACAATAATACACTAAGCCAATCTGTGCTAACCCCCAAGTCCTTACTCAAAGCAATGTCTCAGGGCTCAGAGTGCAAACCGGCACCTCATGGTCCAACTGCACAAGGGCAAATTAGAAAATCAGGCCTAAGTATTACCCTGAAAAATAACAATTTTCAATCTGAAAGGGAGTCCTACCAAGTCTTTACTGTATGCAGAAACTGTGGCTAAATTATCTCTATTTTCATTGACTCTATGGAAAAAGCAATGTGCCTTTCTTTTTTGGTATGTATTTTCCAAACTGTAAACTGTAAAGAGGCATCTAAAAGTGGTATTAATGCTCAAAAGAGAAATATATAGATTGACAATGAATGGATTAAAAATGTATTAAGTGTTTGCTTTAAAAAAAAAAATGCTAAACATTATGGTACTACTACTACTAATCCTTCCAGAAAGTTGGTGGGAAAAAGGTCTATGGAATACAATTGTTGACAATAACCAGCAGATTTTAATTTTAGCAAAAAAGACTAGGACAAGTCACAGAAGGCTTTTCACCAGAAGTCAAAAACCCTTGGTCTATGCACCACCCATTTTAAGCTCCAGTTTCTTCAGAGCTAGTAATAACTTGTCTCCTAAAGCCAAAGGAAGCACTCCAGAAAGCTGCCTGGATTCATGTGCCTCACCCTTCTGGAGATCCAGTGAGCCCATATCTTGGGGTTCATATTTCTATTAAAATCATAACAATGTAAAATCTCATCGCCACTTTGTTTGCTTTGATGAAATTGGCCATGCCCCCAATTAAATTATACGATAACCTTCTCTCCCACTCCCAACAAGGTAAACATAAAACCAGGCACAAACATTTGGTAATGGAGAAAGGATGGATTTCAGAGTCTTAGAACCTTGAGTTTGTATCCTATTTCCACCCTTTAATAAGTCATTTAACCTCTCTAGGTCAAAGTTTTCTTACCTATTAAGTAAAGATAATGGTACCTATCTCACAGGATTGTTTTAAAAATTAAAAGTAAAATGCTTGGTGTAGAGAGGTCACTCAATAAAAGGCAGTTGAATCACTGCCTGCACTAAATCCAGATAAAACATATTTAGGCACACTATTGCTCTGTGAGGTACATCTGGTATCCACGCTACAAAATCCATCAAGACGAAATAATTTGGTCATTTTAACAATACTCTTCAGAGATTTTTTTTTTTTT
This sequence comes from Herpailurus yagouaroundi, assembly GCF_014898765.1. Taxonomy (NCBI): domain Eukaryota; kingdom Metazoa; phylum Chordata; class Mammalia; order Carnivora; family Felidae; genus Herpailurus; species Herpailurus yagouaroundi. Next base: position 62,028,489 of record NW_024412403.1, read on the forward strand.
TACTCTTCAGAGATTCTTAAATGACATTTCCCCAAAGCCAAGACAACTTAGAATTACATAGAATTGTTGCATTTAAAAGGGGGCTTTATTCAGTTCATAAAATAGTGTATCTAGTCTTGTCCCCCCAAATCTAGGATCATAGAGACCATCAAGCGCAAAAGATAAGAGAGACGTTTTAGAAAACCAGGCTTTTTAAAAACTATGGCAGGAAATGACTGCAGCTGATCAGGATGACAGGAAGTGCCCCCCTCCCCAAGTCAAAGCAACGTGGATTAGAAATCTGCCCTGCAGATGAAGAAGGATGGCATGACACTCTTGCAAGGAATGGAGGAGGAAAGAGCAATATTGAGTCCCAGAAGACTGTAAGTTAAAAAGTGATGGAAACTCGGACTCTGAGGTGAGAGGGAAAGGCTCAAGAATACATACCTGTGGGAAGAAAAGCAGTGAGAGCAAAATTCCTAGGAACTGAGAAGCAGTTAGGAGTAGAATCCTTAAGTGGATGTTCCAAGGTGGTGCTAGCTTCAGAAAATACAAATATTGATGGGTTAAATCAGGACTGAGGAAAATATAAAACCAAATATGGGCAGCTCGGAGGGAAAAAAATAGGCAGCTTGGGACTCAACTGTCATCACAATTCATTTGTGTTTCACATCCCACTGTTTGTGACATTAACAGAATTTCGAATTTAGCAATGAACTATTTTTGTATCGTGAATCTCTGCAGCCATTTTCCATATGTAGCTACCACTGCAACTAGCAATAATAGCCTTTTGATCTTTAAAATACTTCCAATTAATACTATTCAAATTAGGGGTCACCCAAGAGTTTCTCAAGTTAATTCACTTTTTCTCCTATTTGAAGCAGAGTGTTATCCCTGCTCTTTATTTGCATCAAGTCCAAATTATTTGACTATTTTAGTAACAAATTCTTTGGTGGCTTTTGCTTTTATTGTCATTTTTTTTTCAAAAGATAAAGTTAGTTTTAGATTTTTGAATTCTATTTTCATTTCACTAGAAGAGCTAAAGTAAATTTTGCATTTGAAAAATGCAAATGCTTTTGCATTTGAAAAGGTAAAGTTTACGTATAGAGTTCCTACTGTGTGTCAAACATTAAGCAAAACAATTGTAAGTATTAGTGTTTTTATATTAACACGTATGAATTATAAATTTATTATATGATGAATTATATTCATTGTACCCAGGACTGTTATGTTTTCTTGTTGTCATTGCTGTCACTAGTGGATATCATTTACTGAGTTACCCATTATGTTCCAAGAGCACTTGTAGGCACTATACACCCATACCATGGAATGAGCCCACTATTGCTCCATTTTCCACTTGAGGCCTTAGACCCAAGAAACAGCACATCCAAGAGCATGCAGTTTGAATGGTAGAGGCGATAACCAAAAACATGGCTGTGCAAGTATGGAACCTGCATTCTTTTTCACTATGTACGTCTTCCTTTCATACAGAGGCAGGCCTACAGTTTTAGAAAGTTACCATAAAGTGTTGTCAAGATTGCATACAACTGCTTTTTTCTAATACATTGTTATTCCCTTGTGTCGTCATTCTCTTAAAATCTTTTTTGCATTTCCACAGAACATCTACACTGATGTGCACATGCCTTTTCTTATAAAATGTAATTCAATTTAAACAATTCTTTAAGCGCCTACTATGTGGTGCATGGTAGGCTAGATATCTTTGCTCACTATCATGTTAAAATGCAGATCTACAATGCAGAATCTTCTCCTTCCTGAAGATGCCTCTTTAGCTAAAATTGTCTTTCTCATCTTTTTCAGCCACTGATGGTATAAAGAAATGTAGCACTGTGTGAAAAACATGAGCTTTGGACTTAAAAGTTCCTTTTAATAAAACAAACTAGTTAGTCACAAATTGTTGAAACAAAATCTGTAACATGAAGGTCATTTAAGGCAGATTTAAACATCATTTCTACCTAGAAACAGAAAATTAGTCTGCATAATGTCATTTATCTACTGAGCTAAATTATATTATAATTTTCAGCTATAAACCCAGATTCTTAATGTGTGTCGCAAAGATGATATCTCTGACCTACCCCCCCCCCCAGTAGGAAACGTGTTTTGAGTTGTTTTGTCAGTAGTGATAATGGAGTTGCACTGGACAAAATATATTTTTGGCAACTTTTCTTGATAATGAAAATAACTGTAATAGTAATAATAATAATAATAATCAGCATCATAACAATAATAGCATTTGTTGAATACTCTACTATGTGCCAAGTACTGTGATTAACACTTTACACACACTATCTTATTCGGTTCTGAAAATATCTCACAAAGTCATTAAGTATATACTGTTGATAATCCAATTCAACAGAGAAAAACACTGAGACACAGAGAGGTCAAGTAACCTGCACAAGACTACACAGATGGAGAAACAGAGCCAAAATTTGAACCTAGTGAGTCTGACTCTCACAACTACATTAGGTAGGGGTTAGGGCAGGTGCTCTGATATGTGTGCAGGAGAATACTGCATTTGTGCCAGTCTATCTACATCAACGAGAACGGGATCCAGCTGGTTTATAAGCCCAAATCTGAAGACAGCGAACAGGAGTTACAATTCAAGTTGCTGCTATTCATACTGCCTGCTAATTGAAATGCTCCCTTCTGAGACGACAGTGGCCGGTTGGCATAACCCTAGAACATAATACATGTTCAAAAAAGTATCTGCTGATTGTTAACAATGGTTTCTCTAGGTACAGAGTTAATAGGTGATTTCCCTTCCCACCTTCTTTAAAAAAAAATATGTTGTCCAATTGTCTAAAATATTTTCACCAAGGGCATATGTTACTTAGGTGATCAAGTGAAAAATTAGAGCTTTACTTTAAAAAATTCTTTTTGTTTTGTTTTACTGTTAGATTGTTAGTCTCAGTTAAAACATGACTCCCTCTGGGAAACCTTTCCTGTTGCTCTACTCTGATCTATTCTAGGACAGTACTCCTTACTCTGTCATCCATAGAACCTTATCAAAGCTACATACTACTGCTAACTGTCTTTTCTACCGTTAGTCCTGTGAAGACGGACCCCAGAACTTATTTACCTTAATTTAGACCCCTGGGCATCTAGGGTGACTTGCATTCAGTTCATTAAAAACAAACAGACAACACAGAACACATACACACACACACACACACACACACACACACACACACACACACACACCATGAACATGCAAAAAAAAAAAAAGAAAAAGAAAATGAAAAAAAAAAGATCTTGTGGTTGACTGCACACTTTTTGGTCCTTGCTTTCTCCCTTTACATTATGTACCGGTCTCCCTAAGAAAAGGCTTCCCAGAACTAGGAGTATGCTGAATTGTCTTCTCTGTTTATGAAGTTTATAAATGCATTAAGGTAGATGGTAGGTAGATAGGTAGGTAGGTCAACAGATAGATTCACACACAGATTCATACAAACACATTATGAAATATCATGAATATAATTGAAAGTCATGGCAAATGCAGTAGGCAAAGTCTCAAAAATGAAGCATATTTTTTCATATTTATATTACTCTACATTTTACATTTAGCAATTTTACTTTCTATCACTAATATCCTACATACCCTAATATAAAGTTCATGAAGGTGTAAACTTTATTTTATTCACCACTGTATCTCTGGTTGTTAGAAGAGAACATGAGCTAAATATTCAGTGTGTGTTTTTAAAAAAGGAAGAAAAAACAATATAGAAGTTCTCACAATATTTCTCATATTGTTCTGGAAATAATAAAAGGGGCGGGTGTTTTCAGTACTCTTCCAGAAAAACATGAATCAGCAATGAGATTGCAAGCTCTCATCCTGTTCCTCAGACCCAACTACCCAATTTCTTCATGGACAATATGTCCCTGCTAGCCTACTGATACCCAATTCTGAGACTTGGGGGAAGAGTACTAGGTGAGAGCAGCTTGAGACCCTCCATAATTTGCCCTGCCTACCAACTAGAGAGGCTGCTGCCATATAGACTCCAGTATTTCCTACCCATCAGCTGAGCCCCGAGAGGGGCAATGGAAACAGACACAGATATCCTCATATTGTCAGGTACACTCACTAACGTATTTCTTCCCTCCTCTCAAAGAGTATAGTGGTAACAAATCACTGAGTGGCGATGGGAGAAATGGAATTAGAAGGTCCCAGTGATACCTACCATCTCACTCCTGGGGGATACAATCTCTGCTGACAGGGAAGATGGTGGACCCTGTAAGCCTCACTTATGTTTTGCAGTTTCCAAATTGTAGCAGGATTCTTCTATATGAAATTGCTGCCAGCAAATGTATACTTATACTGATATGATACAATGTAAATCTTGAGTTTTGCTCAAGAGGAGATTCTGTGGCAATTCATACTCACCCTAGTATGGAGAAGAAAATATTCTAGTGATAATAAATTACCCTAGATTATGAGTTTTTGCAGATAACAGACTTTCCAGTTCCTATACATCTTTGTATGTCTAGTATCCAGAGCTACAACATATGACTTACCATATAGTAGTTTTCAACAAATAGTAGCTAAAAAAATTAAATAATGTTTTATACAACTCTGAGATATGGCTTAAATGGTTCAAAAAATGCAGTTTTTCTAAGCTTGATCTTTCCAATTTTATTAGCAGGTAATCATCACTTATTAAATTGAACATGCATTAGTGTTTTAGTTAGTGTTAATATAATAAACTCTCATAAACTGTGGTATGGAAATCCTCCCATTTTATGCTCATATACCAGAAATTTTACAGTCAAAATCTCAAAACACTGGTTTACAAACTGAGTGTGCATAGCTAAGCTGGGTAGCTTTCTAAATTACAAATCTCTGGACTCCCTCCTCAGAGCTTCTAATTCAGAAATTCTGTAATGAGGCCCAGGAATCTTCATTTTGACAAGCAGCCTAGCAAATTCTGATACAGGCGGTCCTTGGACTCTTACTGTGGGTTGAGTTACAAAGATAATGTGAAAAAAAAATCCTTATGCTTCACCTTTTCAATATGGAGAAAAGACTAGCCTATTCAATGTGACTTAACCATCAAATTTACCTGTGAAAAGACCAGGCAGTTTGCGAAGACTTTTGAAAATGAACCAGGGGAGGATGCAAGGGCAAGAAACATTACATTGTAAGCTAGAAGAGTTTCCTCTGAAAACTTGACAAAGATTGGCAGTGAGCTTAAAGTAAAAGGGGAAGAATGCCAGCAGGGCAGCAGCGTTTCATGACCAACTTAGGGAAGCAATGTTGATTCAAGAGGTTTATTTGATAAAATGTGTTTTAATGGCTATTATAAATGCTGGTGCCTTCCAAATCTTTGGCTTACTAATAAAATGTACATGTACATTTATATGAAATAATTTTTAAAATTCCCCCCTTAACTCCCAATTTGCCATAAGATCTTGGTCTTGCCAACATCATTGCACTAATCATAGCTTTTTTGCTCCCCTAGAAACTCATCCTCTAGGATTGAAAGGAGATTAGTCTACTTCTCCACACATGTCCCAGGGAAGGTATGGCTTCTGCCTCTGTCCTGGAGTTTAGGTCTCCACAGCCTATAATTGTTTTCAAGAGGAGTTGTCTTACCAGTGAATTCTCTAAAAACTCAGGGTCGGTCATTTTTTACAAGCTCTAGCAATCAATGAGGGAATTTATTTTATATTCTTATGAACGTTGGAAAACCTGTCATGGTTTTCTCTTTGTTTTGGCTGCAAGGAAGTTTAAAGACAAATGTATAGCACTTCCCTGAATGTAATTTGTACAGTGACTTCACTCCTGATTCCACTTTTATGTCCTTGCCCTTGTTTATGGTTTTGTTTTGTTTATCGTTCTTATCTACTTCCAAT